>NC_057809.1:178967975-179070332 GCF_018294505.1 Triticum aestivum
TTTAGTCCCGGTTTGAGGCACGAACCGGGACTAAAGGTCATCGCACCCTTTAGTCCCGGTTCATGTCTTAAACCGGGACTAAAGGGCCCGAGTGAACCGGGACTAATGCCTTAGCCGCACGAACCGGGACCAATGCTCACATTAGTCCCGGTTCTAGACTGAACCAGGACTTATGGGCTGAGCCAGCCTGGACCATAGCCCTGTTTTCTACTAGTGTATAATGCTTTATGAAATTGATATCTAGTAGTACCTAGTATCTGGAAATTGCAGTTTATTGAAGCTGAAACGGGGTAAGAAGCCGGGGGGAAATGATGAAAGATATAGCAGTAGCGCGGGGCTAGGAAAGCGCTACAACTAACTAGTAGTAGCGCGTTCCGGAAAAGCTCAATTGATATAGTCAATAGTAGTAGCGCGGGTACAGACCGCGCTACTACTAACAGTTAGCTATAGCGCCTTATTAGTAGCGCGGCTGCCCGCGCTGCTGATAGCTTCAAAACCCGCGCTACTACTAGGGTTTTCCCTAGTAGTGGGTAGTACTATACCAACTAAAAGATGAACTATAAGAAATACTAGTATGTACGTACTGAAGAGTTAAAGTAACGAGAAGGAACATAACATAGTTCTACTGGGGGCTCAACACAACACACCCCTCAAAGAAAACTAAGCATGCCTGAAATTAAACTAAGCAACTAATCTGGTAAACATTGCATTAGAACCACCATGAGCAATGACACTGCCACCTTACTCGGACTCCTCGTCCATGTGCTCGACTTCGTCCTTGTCCCTCTTCCTCTTGGCCGATACTTCTTTGCTTGAACCACACACTTGGCTCTTGCTCCTCATCCAACCCTTGTAGATATTGAAACAAAGGTAGCCATCCATTGCAGCATAGTGAATGTGGTCTATATCTAGTACATTCCACTGCCATGCACGATGAAACTTGAACGAAGGTTCCTTCAGTGTACCGTACGAAGGATGAACCATGGCTCCTGCGAGGGTCAGCATTGAAGGCTGATCACAGGAGGGCACCAGCCCATTCTTCTGGAGGTTGAAGGGGTTGCCTACAATGAGGCCTATCGGACCCAGGACATCCCTATCATTCCTAAAGTCTACAGTAACGAATTTGATTCGGCCTCTCTTGAGGAAGTTCTTAAATTCCTCACACTCAACGTCAGCATGGCATATGTGGTAGGCTAAGCATAAGTCATGCACGCAAACCTGGATCACAGCGGGCTTCTTCTTCTATGCCTCCTTTAGATTCTTCTTGCTTTCCAGGACTGTATTGTACTCAACATCTAGCCCAGCGACCCACTTATCCTTTGAGTTTTCGAACATGCGCCTGAAGCGAGCAAGGCATTCTTTCACCGTCGCGGAAGAATGGGTGTATATGACGTCGAACTCATCGCCGGTGATGGTTCTAACCTTATACTCACCCCCGATCATGGAGATTTGGGACGCCATGGATTTGGGAGGAGGTTTAGGATTAGTGGAATTGCCATAATGTGAAAGGACAGGACGACTAGGAGCGAACTGCCGTAATGTTAAAGGACGTCTGGGGACGAGTAGTAGTGAACTGCCAGCGGTTTTTCGATTATGAAAATGCTGAGTGGGGCGTGCGAACGGCAGGGTAGTGGCTTGCCTGGTGGATAAATGGATTCATGCATAGTACTATGGGGGGCCAATTAGATGTCATGTCTACTCGATGCCCAATTAAATGGCTTTTGATGTCATGTCAAGCGTCGGGAAAATTACAGGTGATACGAAGCTTTCCACTCTCCCATGATACGGGCTTCCGAGAGCCCTTGGATCTGAGATCAAACAGTTGCATGGCGTGACTCTAGACCTATGAGTGAATATCCTATCTTGGAGGGTTATTCTGCAAATTTTCAGCAACTTAGCATGCGACCGGTCGATCTCAGATCCAAGGGTTGCCAGCAGCCCGTATCATGGTCGCGCCTACCACGAGTCCACGACTATCGCCTCGCTCGCGCGGTCGTGCCCTTGGAGATTTAACACGGTGCGTTAGGCTATCTGATGTTGGCATGTCATACATAGTCATCACTTATACAACAAGGTTAGCTATAAGGTTGGCTATAAGAGTATTTTTTTACTTTTCTCTATCTCTTTCTTCATAGTATTTATTGCATTTGCCAAGGAGTGACCTCTTCCAATGAAATGGTGCTTAGATGAGGTGCTAAGGGAATTAAATGGCTTAGCAACTCAAGTCCCCAATGCATAGGTGCTTAGTTTTTTGTTGCTAAGTTTGCTTCATTTAATTAGCTATAGACTCAAAATTGTCTTTTCACCTAGGTACATGCGCTTAGCACCGTTTCTTCCTGGGGTCACCAAACTAGTCTCTATCTTCTTACTAATTAACTTGCCACATCAGACTTTATGCCTATGTGGCAGGCTTAGCACCTGTACGAGCAAGTACAATAGTGGGCTATAAACCCGCTTACATGGCATTTTTGCATATGTGGAGGAAAGAGGCAAGGAAAAAGTGGAGGAGTGGGCTCTCATGCAAGAGCCAGCCTCTACATGGTGGAGCATTGGGAGATGCACCTGTATACCATGGAGGTGGTCTGGAATCGGGAGACTCACGCCGGTTGTAGCGCCGCAGTTAAAATGATAATGGCAAGTCAAATCATATGGCCCCACCTGTCCAGCAGTAACTCGCTGTCAAATCACACAGCCCTACGTTTGCAGCAGCCTACTCCCTCATCTTCTCGCGTCTCTATTGAACCGACTAGGCAGAACTACCCCGCCTACCATGCGGAAAAACCCCCGCCCTCGACTTTTAAATAGTACAGTATACTAATTTTGTATCCATGGATTGCGCCATGGAGAAAAGCCTCAAGAAAACAATGGTACACATGTACAGAGTATACAGCACACCAGTCGTGTTCGTGTCACACCCTAGACGGTCGGTCAGTCTGGCACGCCGCTCTTCGAATGGAACGCGGGTCATATTGCATTTGCACACACATGTGAGACCGCAATCGAGAACCGACCATAGGCACACTCCTCGGCCCCACAAGTCGGGTGAGTAAACAGAAGAGAGAGGCGAGCGATAGTACTAGAGAAGTGTTGTACTACAGACGTTGGTGCATGGACGATCCCTGCATGACACAGAAGATCAGTTCGTCCATGCATGTGACCAGACTCCAGCAGACACGCCTGGATTGGCTATCGTCTACATATCGTGCAGGCTGTGTTGTACATGGCTGTAGTTCCGATGAGTAATCTAAAACAAGGTTTCTTGTCATCTTGCAATATTAGGTGTCATGTGCTTCGGATCACTGCGAGGGTTAAAAAGCGACAACTGAGTTCCTCCATGGCGTTGGTCATTGGGGGCACATGCACGAAGACTACTCAGCTGCCATCTAGGTCAAGCTGGCTATGTTAATTAGGACATCTATCGATGGACCCCTTTTCTACGAGTTTATCTTTAATTTGAGCTTTGATCCTTGTCTAGTTTGTCCGTCAGGATTCATGTTGTCTCCTTTGGGAAGTGAGGTCATGGTTTCTTGTCATGTGGCATTTTTCGTGGTATATGTTATAATCCGGTGCTTCAGATCAAAATGACGACAACTGCGCCTCCGGGGCACATGCATGAAGACTTCTCGACAGTCATTGACGAGGTCAAGCTGGCTCCGGTAGACAAAACAAAACTAGTACTCCACTATATAGGAAGGAGCCTCCAGTCTTGCTTGCTAGTGTTGCTCCCTTCCCATTGTCTCGTCCTCTCCAGATCTAAACACGATAGTGGTGGCCACACACTCTCTCTCTGCTCACCGCTGGTCAAGATCCAGTCGGATCCTCTCCGCCAGGGAAGGTGAGAAGGTGCAATGTTCACGCAGTCATCCTCGGCGATGGCTCTTACCCACTGCCGGCGCGTCCCGATCAGCGTGCCTTGCCATTCTCTCCCGAGCACCACTGACTAGGGAGGGCCTCCGTCCCCTTCTTCCTCACTGCTGTAGTGTGGGCAGATCCGGCCTCTCGCCGCCCACCTAGCGACATCCCGACGACCCTCAGGTATAACTTCCTTCAAAACCGGCCTTGCTCTACTTCCCGAGCTCCCAACGTCACTGCATTTGTATCTTTTACTATTTCCCAAGCCCCCTCATAGATAGGATCGATCGGCTGTTCGAAAGCCACCTAAATTTTTACTGTTAAGAGGTAAAACTAGTTCATGCACTCGAATCTAGTACTAGGTTCAAACAAGGAAGAAAGGGGGTGGGGCGGGGGAAGATCTGTTACCTGAATCTAGAACTTGGTCAAAAGAGGAAATAATGGGGCGAAAAGTAGAAGAGACTGGCTATCCAACTGGTCTCTTGATCTAATAGGGAAATAAAGGGAAATGCAGTACAAACTCAATATAAACCCGATCTATTGGTTTAAAAAGGAAAGAAAGTGGGGTCTGAGGGACAAGTCAACAGAGTAAGTCCAACACTAGATTTGCTAGCCTCAAACAGTATAAGGTGGCTATACCGAACAAAAATGGGACCAACCCAGATAGCATGTTCTGGTGTTTGTTGCCCCGAGCCACTCTTATGTAATGCCACTGGTAAAGTGTAGCATTCGCACTATTAAAAGTAAGGACACATTAAACCAATGTTGTTTTCAATGTAATGCCTCCAGTAATATGAATCAATGGCACTTTTTTCATGCCCTGCTAAATTTCCCATTAAGATAAGTTGCTTCTTTTCGCTAGAAATGCAATTGTCCTAGTATGCCTACTCTCCCGTGCCCAAATACCAACTTTGTAGCAGCTGTTAATTTAATGTTGCTGGTAAAATGAAGCAATGGCACCATTAAAGTAATGTCGTATTTAACAGTTTTCATAGTTAATCCTAATGCCCACACTAATATCTAGCAATGCTGCTGCTTTAGAAATTGCTATTGTCCTTGTAGGATTGCCATTCAGATAAGGAACATGCTTCTTTTCATTTGATGTATGTTTCATCACTTGTTAGTCACCCTCCTTTCCACCTTTTTGTGCAAACAGAGATATACATTTCACGCTTGATCTTAGTTGAACTGCACAAATGATATCCAAATTACAGTTGAACATTCCAGGAGCTTCACAACCAAACTTGATCTTGCTCAATTTTATTGCAACTAATGAAGAAGAACCTCTGTGGGTTTCGTTTTCTGATGGAAATGGAACCGGGGCTGGATCCCTTTTCATAGAAAGAATGAGCAAGCTGCTAGCTCATGGGACATTGCTTCATTTTAGGTGAACTGCACCAAAAGGTCACATGAATTGAATCATCCATGTTGGTGACTGGTGTCATCCCTTCTACGATGGTGTTGACTATAGATATGGTTCCCATCACGAGGTATGTTCCTTTTTGGTCTGACCATTTGCCAAAGATCCTGCATGTTGAGTCTGCTCTTGTGCTACTGTTTTGGCACTGCCATGATAAAGCAGTAACGTTATTATTTTGCACCTTAATCTAGTGACACTATTAATTTGAGGCAATGTTTTGGCACCGCTAGTGCCACTGATTTTTTTATATATCAAAAGAGGGGGTGAGGGAGTCCTGGATTAGGTGGTCTCCGAACGGCAGGACTATCTCCATTGGCTAGACTGTTAGACTATGAAGATACAAGATTGAAGACTTCGTCTCGTGTCTGGATGGGACTCTACTTGGCGTGGAAGGCAAGCTAGGTAATATGGATATGGATATCTCCTCCTTTGTAACCGACCTTGTGTAACCCTAACCCTCTCCGGTGTCTATATAAACCGAAGGGTTTTAGTCCGTAGGACAACAATCACAACATACAATCATACCATAGGCTAGCTTCTAGGGTTTAGCCTCTCTGAACTCGTGGTAGATCTACTCTTGTACTACCCATATCATCAATATTAATCAAGTAGGACGTAGGGTTTTACCTCCATCAAGAGGGCCCGAACCTGGGTAAAACATCGTGTCCCCTGCCTCCTGTTACCATCCGGCCTAGACGCACAGTTTGGGACCCCCTACCCGAGATCCGCCAGTTTTGACACCTACATTGGTGCTTGTGCCGTCGCCACCAGGAAGGATGTCTCACCCCGTCTTTAAAGATGGCACCATCGCTGAGGGAGCTTTGGCTATCGGCCAAACTCTCCGGCTAGGTGGTTTTCTTATGACTGCCTGTTTGGCCACTGCGCCGATGATGACTTCTCGGGTCATCGAAAGAAATCTTCACGTCAACTCAGAACTCGCCGAGCAGTTAGATCCAATGGAGCTCTCTTCCCTTAACAAGCTGTTGGATCGCATCGCCGCCCTGGGAGTCGCTACAGACTACGATTAGATTGGGCCTAAACCCGATCTGAGAGAGATCAACTATCCCCAGGTCACCCATCACGTTGCAGTGGCGGAGGAACAATGCGGCAACCCTTCATCTATCTTAAGGACTAGATATGTCCGGATTCCCGATCCCTCCAAGCCGGATACCCGCGGAGGGGAGGACGTCGCTCAAGGCCTGAACCTAGAATCAAGCAGCGGGCTATATTTATCGGAAAACATCCAACAATCCAAACTTTTGAGTTCGGAAAATCCTTGGCCCCTGAGTCTCAGATTGGGTAAGGATTCGGATTCAATTCCACCCACCCACCCACCCAAACATATGCGATCTATCCCAAATTAGGCAAGAGCCCGAAGAAACAGTACACCATTACTGGGCCAGATTCCTCCTGGTCATGAACATGATAAAGGACTGTCGCGAGGAAGACACAATTTCATTCTTCTACAATAATTGCACGGACAAGGGAATCCCCAATGCCATAAGTCGCCGCAAAATTACATGCTTTGCCGACTTGGTGTCCATAGTACGAAAGTACTGTGCGATGGAAAGCGCCTGGAAAACCGAAATAAAATTTTGGGATAATCCGGTCCTGAATACAAACCCAGTCCGAAATAAAAGGGTGCATTATCAAAATACACTTGGGTTAACTACCAAAAAGCAAAGGCCCTCTACGGGGCAACGAACCGTACTGGAGGGATGACTCAACGGACCCTGCAAAATTCATAGTACAGCGGATGCAATACCAACGCACAGCCTTAGAGGATGTTGGATACTCTGACAGGTGGCCAAAAGCGGTGAGGATCTACTCCTCCCAAAAACCACAGAGCACCACCCCGTGGACAACAATACGGTGTTAACGGTCTTTGAGACCTTCGCGTCAAATAATAGACGCAAGCGAACACTCCGCAGCATGGCCGAAATCTGCCACGTAGCAGAAATAAATCCTTGGAGTGACACGACTATTACCTTCAATGCTAGTGACGAACCTAAATTCCGAACAGCCCGAGCACCAGCCACACTGGTCCTCAGTCCAATCGTGGACAGCTTTCGACTCACCAAGGTACTCATGGACGGAGGCAGCGGATTAAACCTCATCTATGAGGAAACTCTTCAGAAGATGGAAATAGACTAGAGCCGCATTGACCAAAGTAGCACAACCTTTAGAGGAATCATCCCCAGTCGGGAAGCACGCTGTGCTGGGAAAATCACACTAGATGTGGTATTCGGCACGCCGGATAATTACAGGTCCGAAGAAATTACATTCCAAGTGGCCCCGTTCAGCAGCGGATACCACGCTCTACTAGGGCGGGAGGCGTTTACAATCTTCCAAGCCATACCCCATTACGGGTACATGAAGCTCAAAATGCCCGGGCCCAACGGAATCATCACTCTTGCCAGTGATCCGGACATAGCACTCCGCGCCGAAAATAAGACAGCCGCACTGGCCCTCGAGGCACTATCCGAAGCCCTAGCGGCCGAGGAACTAACTTCGCTGCGCTCCACGGTGAACAGGGACGATGTGATACTCGATAAAAGATCCAAGTCCACATCCTTTAAACCGGCAGACGAAATAGTCAAATTCCAAGTCCATCCAATGGACCCTACAAAAACAGCTTCCATCGGGGCACACTTAAACCCTGATGTCGACGCCGCACTGCGAGAGTTCCTATGCGAGAACTGAGACATTTTTTCCTGGCACCCTTCAGACATGCCAGGAATCCCACGCAGGCTGGCTGAGCACAGCCTAAATATCCTAAAAGGATTCAAGCCAGTCAAGCAGGCTCTTCGACGTTTCTCCGAACCTAAGAGACAAGCCATGGGAGAGGAACTAGCCAAGCTATTGGAGGCCGGATTCATCAAAGACATAAAACATCCGGACTGGCTAGCAAACCTGGTGATGGTACCAAAGAAGGACAAATCCTGGCGCTTGCGCGTTGATTTTAAGGACCTTAACAAGGCCTGCCCAAAGGATCCCTTCCCCCTCCCCCGCATCGATCAAATCATCGATGCTACCGCAAGACACAGTTTATTGTGTTTCCTCGACGCATACTCCGGCTACCATCAAATTAAAATGGCGGAGCCAGACCAAGCCGCAACGGCATTCATCACACCATACGGCCCATTCTGCTTCAACACAATGCCCTTCGGGCTCAAAAACGCTGGCGCAACATATCAGCGCATGATTCAGACATGTCTGGCAAACCAGATTGGCAAAACAGTGGAGGCATACGTGGATGACGTGGTCGTTAAAACCATGCATGTCGAAACTCTAGTAGACGACTTGAGGCTCACATTCGACAACCTCCGAACATATGACATCAAGCTCAATCCGGAAAAATGCGTTTTTGGCGTACCAGCCGGAAAGCTCCTGGGATTCATTGTCTCCAGTAGAGGTATTGAAGCTAATCCGGCCAAAAGCCGAGCGTTGTCATAGTTGGCTACCCCAACAGACCTCAAACAAATACAAAAATTGACTGGATGCATGGCGGCTCTAAGCCGCTTTATCTCCCGCTTGGGAGAAAAGGCATTACCCCTTTATCGCCTCCTCCGGCGCACCGAACACTTCGAGTGGACGGATGCCGCCACAGCCGGACTCAACGAAATAAAAGCCATATTGGCAACAAACCCAGTCCTGGCCGCGCCAAACACTGGCGAACCAATGCTATTATACATTGCGGCAACTCATCAAGTAGTAAGCGCAGTGCTCGTCTCGAGCGAGAAGTGGACGGACATAAATTCCCCCTTCAAAAGCCGGTTTACTATGTGTCCACTGTCCTTACTCCATGCAAATCACGGTACCCGCATTATCAAAAGATAGCGTACGCGGTATTTATGGCATCCCGGAAGCTGCGACACTACTTTCAAGAGTGTTCGATAACGGTAGCCTCGGAAGTACCACTTAATGATATTATAAACAACCGCGACGTGACGGGCCGGATTGCCAAATGGGCCATTGAGCTCCTCCCATTTGACATAACTTACAAGCCACGGCGAGCTATTAAGTCACAAGTTTTTGCTGACTTCGTCGCTGAGTGGACGGGAGCCGAACTCCCTAAAGAGTACGACACATATTCAAACTGGATCATGCACTTCGACGGCTCCAAAATGTTGGCTGGTTTGGGGGCTGGCGTCGTTTTGACGTTCCCAACAGGAGATACCGTTCAATACGTACTACAGATAATGTATACGGACTCCAACAACGCAGCCGAATATGAGGCCCTTCTACATGGTCTCTGGATGGCAGTATCCATGGGAATTCAACGCCTAGAGGTGCGCGGGGATTCGAACCTTGCGATATCCCAAATAAATGGAGACTTTGATGCCAAGGATCCGAAAATGGTAGCTTATCACAATGCCGTCCTAAAAATGTCAGATCTGTTCAAGGGGCTTGAATTTCACCATGTGGCTCGGGAAAACAATCAGGCGGCGGATATCCTCGCCCGCATCGGTGCAAAACGTGACGCGGTCCCTCCCAACATATTTCTGGAAAGTCTCTTCAAGCCATCCGTAGCATGGGAAGGGGACACCGGTAACAACATTCCGGACCCGGCCAACATACCCGATACCGAACTCTCTGACACAATCGGAGGCTCCGCCACTGAAATAACACATTCATCCCACGAAATAATGGCCATCATTGCCCCGTGGACAGAACCATTCCTGGCCTACTTAACTAGACAAGAACTTCCGGAGGACCAAAATGAGGCACGCTGCATAGTGCGGCGATCCAAGGCCTACAGGGTCCATGAGGGACAATTGTACAAAAAAGCGCTACCGGAGTCCTTCAAAGGTGCATCTCCGAAGAGGAAGGGCAGAACCTTTTGGCAGAAATTCATGCCGGACTCGGCGGTCACCATGCCGCAGCCCGAGCTCTTGTAAGCAAGGCCTTCCATATAGGATTCTATTGGCCAACGGCCCGAGCAGATGCACAGGACTTGGTCCAATGTTGCGCCGGTTGCCAGCTCTTTGCAAATTAAAGCCACATGCCACCCACCGCCCTCCAAACAATCCCCATTACATGGCCCTTCGCGGTCTGGGGGCTTGACATGGTAGGACCCCTTAAAGGGGGAACCCACAAGAAAAAAATACTTATTGGTCATGGTGGATAAATTCACCAAATGGATAGAGGCTAAACCGGTTAAAACAGCCGAATTTGGACCGGTGATAGATTTCATATCCGGGGTTGTACACTGTTACGGCGTCCCCCACAGCATCATCACTAATAACGACACGAACTTCACGGCCGATGAGGTAAAACTCTGGTGCAGCAAAATGGGCATCAAGCTCGATTATGCTTGAGTCTATCACCCACAAACCAACGGACAAGTCGAATGAGCAAATAGTCTTATAATGAGCGGCATTAAACCCAGATTAGTGCGCTCCTTAACGGAGTCTGACACGCACTGGGTAGAGGAGTTCGACTCCGTACTCTGGGGGCTGCGTACCACGCCGAATCGTAGTACCGGATATACACCGTTTTTATGGTGTATGGCGCAGAGGTAGTCCTGCCCTGTGACATAATTCATGACTCACCTCGAGTGCGCATGTACGAAGAAAGAGAAGCCGAGCTCGATCGGCAGGACAGTCTAGACACCTTGGAGGAAGAGCGAAACGTAGACAAAGCCCGTTCCGCATTTTACCAGCAACAGGCTCACAGATACCAAAGCAGAGAAGTACGGGCCAAAACTTATAACGTTGGCGAACTAGTTCTATGGCTGCCGGAAAAGAAAAAGAACAAGCTCGAGCCCAAATGGGAAGGTCCCTTCATTATCGACCAAGTTCTGGCCGGTGGAGCGTACCGACTGCGGGATGCATCGACTAGTCGACTCGAGCCGAACCCATGGAACGCAGCCAGGCTTCGAAGATTCTACGTGTAGCACCGGACTCTGTGTTAGTCCCCTCCCGTTGTCCATTTTCTGCATATGCATCATCTGTCTTGTTTCCCTTTCTTTCTTTTATTTCTCTAGGCCTTCAAGGGTCACCTTGTGCCTCACTCGTACATTACAGATGCGCTAGCTGCACTCTTCATACCTGGGGGATTCTTTCACAGAAGCTTAAGTTATTTTCCTGGGCCTCACGCCCCACACATGTGTTATGCTTCCGCATGTACCTTTTTTCACCATTATATGCATCGATATGACTTAAGTTTTGGCCAAGCTGGGTTGTCTGGCTCTTGTATTTATGCCCTATGTTCCCGTTAATTCGGTTAGGGCATAAGGGGAGTACCTCTGCGATTGTTACCGCCGGGTCAGCCGGACGTGTACCTCAGACTGGGTGAAGCCGAAAGCTAGCGTTCTTAAGGGAATATTCGGTCGGTGAGCAAAAGATGACTTTTATTATCCATATCTGCCCCAGATGATTTTTCTGCGCTTCTTATCACAGTCTGGACATGCACTTTAGGGCATGCTTACCCAGGGAAAGGAACCCTTAACAGAACTATTCTCCCTGGAAGATGTTTCTTACTACACATGTAATATAACATAACTAGTTGGGCACTTGTCTGATAAAGCACTAATGACCCCTACGCCTAGTCTCCATGCATGCCCCGGTTCTTACATAACCAAGAGGGTATTCAGATACACTCCGGACTGTCGGGTCCCGAGGTTGAAGCGAAAAGGTCCGCCACGACAAACGATCTACAATCTGGCTAGAAGGCATTATACATGTCACTTTAAAATTACATAGTCAATTTGACTGGTTGAATTCCTCTTCAATACCATCCAATAGGCTGTCTAGTCTACAGTCCTATTCGGAATACTTTGCGGCCAATTCTACTTGGCCGTACACTAAGCTCACAGTGATCTCCTTCCCATCAGGCCCCACAGGTCCGACTTCGGCCATGTGGTTCGGGTCAGCCTTCGTGTACTGTCTCTTCACCATTGCCGAGGCTTCCCTGGTGCCCTGATGGCAGGCCGATATCTTCCATAATCGGAAGTGCCGCCGTGCTCCCTT
This sequence comes from Triticum aestivum, assembly GCF_018294505.1. Lineage (NCBI taxonomy): Eukaryota > Viridiplantae > Streptophyta > Magnoliopsida > Poales > Poaceae > Triticum > Triticum aestivum. The sequence goes on from NC_057809.1 coordinate 178,980,222, forward strand.
CAGCTTTTCTGCAAGCTCTCCAAGGCCTTAGGGTATGGAGATGGATGGCCACAAGGCCTGGGCGACACCTTGTATCACCTGCCGAACTCGTTCGTGTAGCTGCGATAGCTCAGGAAGAAGGTCACCCGTTGAACCGGGCATTTCCTCGGCAGGACGACCTGTTAGCATACCCACAGACATAACTCTGTCAGCTAGCTTCCTCGACGAACTCTTTTTCAAAGTTTGTTTAAGCACTTACTAAATATGCCGCGTCGAAGCCGCCGATTTTCCTTAACAGAGTCCGACAGTTGGGCGCGAACATCTTGTAGTTCCACGCCCAGCTTGGTGTTGGCATCTTGGAGATCATTTTTCTCCTGCCTCACCCTCGTAAGCACGTTCTCACCAGCCTTTAGCTGGCATTGGAGCTGTTGCTTATCCGGATTTACTCCAGCATCATCTACAATTTTATCGTCAGATCTGCATACACGCTGCATTCTATATGATACTTATCATTTGAAGGATATGTTACCAGAGGGGGTCTCTTTGGGCTCCCCTGCTGCGGCCAGTGCGGCCTGAAGTTGGGCTTTGCACTCTTCCGGCTCCTGGGATAGTTTACTATTCTTTTCCGTAAGAACCTGCATAAACAAATGATCCTTAAATCAGTTATCCTAACTATTTCAAGTCTCAGGGGCTACTTATATATATAATCACCAAATTTTCTCACCCGTATGTCTTTTACATACTACTCCATGGCTCTGGCTAGACCATTTTGAGCGGCACGGAGGTGTGCGTCTCCCGAGTTGAAGGCATCCAATGCCTCTTGGGAGAAACAGGCGTCACGAAGAATAGTCCGGCGACGTCTATGGTTCATGGCACTTTCTACCTCGGAGTGGGTGGCGGACAGTTTATCCGCATCCTCTGTCGGAGGAGCACCCGGCGCACGCCTTGTATTCGTTGCCGCCTCCGAATCCAGCCTTGGAACCTGGCTTGTGGAGGCGCGATTGGTAGCCTCTCCGGGTATAGTCCGGCGAGCGCTCTTTTTCCTGAAAAGAAGGCATGGGCATTAATATGCCTCTGAGAATAATGGCTTACAATAAAGATGGCACGCCGTACCGCTGCGCCGGTGTCTCAATCCGGACTGCGGGTCTTTTCAGCCCGCCTGGCCTTGCGGCCCGTTGTTGGCTAGTGCCACAGGCTCGGCCTTCTGCCCCGAGGACATCCCCTGCAAAACACGGTTGTTATACGGCAATCAAAAAAGCGCAAGGACGGATCCCTTTTTAAGTGCTGGGACTTCGGTCTCAGTCACCTGTGAGGCTGGAACTAGCCCAGGGTAATCAGCCGTAATGGCCACCAAAGCGTTGTCATTACTCGATTGGTAAAATACCCCATCGATCAGCTCCACAGATATGTCCGGATCCTCCTGGGAGGCCGGGTCAAGGGACCGTCCAGGGTCCTCGGGTTGTGGAGGAGGGTTGTTTATCTCCTTCATAGCCTGGTGCAGCTCCTGCGATGAAATCGCTAGAATGAATACTTAACTACGGGAATACGAAATGGATGGGCGATAAAAAGTCTCCGCTTACCCAGCTCGGAGGATTGTACATAGAAAATCCACCTTGCGGGTTGACACGAAGGAATTCCTCCTCTTCTCCCTTGTATAAAGTGGATAAGATCTTTATTAGATTAGCAGCCGACCCCGGCCCTTTGCGGCCCTGGCGGGTGGAGTCATCCTCCCCGTTGAAATCCCACATGGGGTGGCCCCTATACTGAAGCGGCTGCACCCCCCGCATGATACATGTGGCCATGACCTCGATCATGGTCAATCCGGATCGAGCTAAAAAAAGTTATCCGGCTCATCAGGTAAAGAACGTCCCTGTCATCTTCCTATAGGGAGCTCCGTGGACGCCAGCTCCGGCGCTTCTTCAAAGGGGCGTTGTCGAACTCAGGAAGGCCGATCCAATTAGGATCCGGGAGGGGGATGTCTTCTATATAAAACCATTCCGAAGGCTAGTCTTCAGACGTCTTCTTTGGGGTTCGGGACAAGTATCCGGTCCCGGCAACACGCCACACTTCGGCTCCGCCCACTTGATATATTGACCCCTTCTGAGAACGGGGCACAAGGCAGAACAGCTTCTTCCATAGAGCGAAATGAGCCTCACAGCCCAAAAACAACTCACAAAGGGCTACGAATCCCGCGATATGCAGCATGGAGGCAGGCGTAAGGTTGTGCAACTAGAGGCCGTAGAACTCCAGGAGCCCCCGGAGAAACGGATGAATTGGGAATCCGAGCCCTCTTACCAAATAAGGGATAATGCATACCCGCTCTCCCTTGGAGGGATTGGGAAGGCTCTCCGCTTGCTCTCCGCCATTATAGGTGGCAAGCCCGTTCGAACTGGGACCAGGTACGCTGGGGGAAGAAATCCCTTGGTCTGAAGCATCACTAATTTGATGTGCGGACGGAACATCTCTCCCAATCTCCAGGCTTGGAGCTAGGGGGTGAGAGGAGGAGCTGCGTTGACCGGCCATGATGGAATGGATCTCTGTCGGGTGCGCTCCAATGAAGGCTCGCCAAGGGGGGATGATGTGATTTGGATCTGAATCCTCGTCTTTTTAAATAGGCAGCTCATTCACACAGCTAGGGGGGTAAATGTGAAAACACCCTGGCTCTTCACATTTGCTCGACACGTGGAAAGTGGCCATTATTGGGCGTAGAAGCCAAGGAGTACAACATTCACAAGAAACCGGACATTATTTCGACAGGTACACAGAATTTGGAGAGGAACCCGCCTTGCAATGCCGAAGACAATACTGCGCGCTGGACTCATCGTCATTGAAGCCTGGTTCGGGGGCTATTGAGGGAGTCCTGGATTAGGGGGTCTCCGGACGGCAGGACTATCTCCATTGGCCGGACTATTAGACTATGAAGATACAAGATTGAAGACTTCGTCTCGTGTCCGCATGGGACTCTACTTGGCGTGGAAGGCAAGCTAGGCAATACGGATATGGATATCTCCTCCTTTGTAACCGACCTTGTGTAACCCTAACCCTCTCCGGTGTCTATATAAACCGAAGGGTTTTAGTCCGTAGGACAACAATCACAACATACAATCATACCATAGGCTAGCTTCTAGGGTTTAGCCTCTCTGATCTCGTGGTAGATCTACTCTTGTACTACCCATATCATCAATATTAATCAAGCAGGACGTAGGGTTTTACCTCCATTAGGAGGGCCCGAACCTGGGTAAAACATCGTGTCCCCTGCCTCCTGTTAGCATCCGGCCTAGACGCACAGTTTGGGACCCCCTACCCGAGATCCGTCGATTTTGACACCGACAGGGGGTTTCCTCTGATTTCATTAAAGAAAGCCTACCATAGACAACCATTATCCGACAACATCTTAGTGTAAACGGGCAGTTATGCAACTACGACTAGAACGGACTGAGTACTAGCAGGAGACAAGTTCGCCACATAAGCTAGGCAGGTAGGGGGACGCAACACCAGCTTGACCAAGTTTGGATTACAACGCAAATGCTACCACAGAAACATCAGGGGGGAAGATAGAGCCAGCTTTAGCATCCCAGTCTAAGCACCCCCGGCCTCCATCCTTGTGAGGCACGGTACACATCGTTCGTCACCTGCTCGAGCCTAGTACCACTGATAAAACGAAGTAATAATAACTAAAATAGTGCGAGTGTCCTCTCAATCATTTCATTTCCAATGTAGATAAAGAAAGTGCTTCTGTTTGTTAGTATATGTTTCATCAACTAGTCCCACTGTTAATGTTTAAGCATTTCTGCAAACTGGGGTGCTTAATTTTAGTTGATTTGCACAAAAATAGAGATTGGAATGTGTCATGGCCCCTCCTTGTACTACCGATGTACACTGATGTTCATCACTGGCAGAAGGTGTATCGGGGAGACTTGGGTCGATTTCCAGTATGGGGCGTACCGTATGAGATGTCGCACGGCCCATCTCGCCCTCGCAACATGGCATAATATGATACTATCGCAATATTTTCTTCTATTTATTAGTGTATGTTTCATCAACTAGTGCCACTATAATGTAATCACGCTTTTTCATTATTTGTGCAAACAGGATTCAACTGCATTTTGGTGGAACTGCACAAATGTACGGATGGAACCGGCATATATGCAGAGTGCAAAGCGTGCCAAGTAAAAATTACCGACACCAACCATGCTCCATAAATGCATTGGCATCCACCACCACCAGTGGGATGTGTGGCGCTCTCTGTGGACAGATCTTTTTCGGCAGAAAATCCTCTAACCAAATACTAGTAGCTTATATTGGCAGTTTTCTAGGGAGTACTCTTTTCTGAAAGAAGCACCAATCTATTTTTCTTTATTTGTACACAGTGTCACAACTTTGACCCAAAGGTCCAGAGCTATTTTAGGGTGATTGGCGTAGTACTCGGAGATTGATTGTAAGCATGATTCTCATTAGCTATCACAATGATTGTAAGCATGAGTAGATGGAAGATTAGGTTAGTGCGAAGCTTACCTTAAACCCTACCACCGCCGTTGAAACGAGGCGAGCGTCGAGGGAACCATAGAGAACAGTAGGGAAGCGATGTCGCGCCATCCGTCCTCCTCTTGCAGTGGGAGAACGAATACTCCTGTGCCTCCGGCTGGCTCTGCACCCTCATGAGCGGCACACCATACTCGATCAATTCGTTATCCTCTGGGTGCTCGACCTTCGACCTGTACGCCCACCACCTCCCCCTGACTTTTGCCTCGGGCGAATCTGTCTGCTCCATCGCCTATAGGAGATACTCGATGAACTCGAAGGACTGCGGCGTGACTGCCGCCGAGGAGTACATCGCTGCCCTCATCGCCGCTGTCTCGCTCTTTCGCATACATTGCCACATGGCCCTCACCGTCCTCGATATCTCCCACTCATTGTCAAAACAAGTAAGGATCTCTTTCAACCTGGCTAACTTTGCCTGGTCGCCGCCAGTAATCTTCCTGATTCGCTGATGCATCCTCTCCATAGATATCCTTCTGAGTGGTCCGGTGCTAGCTTTGGAAGATGGGAGGAGAGACGGTGGTCTTGCAATGGAGAAGAGGGAGAGGCGAGACGGTGGTTTTGGAATGGAGATGATGGAGAGGATAGGGGGTGGTTTTCCAATGGAGAAGAGGGAGAGGCGAGACGGTGGTTTGGGAATGGAGATGATGGATAGGAGGTAAGGTGGTTTTGCAATGGAGAAGAGGGAGAGGAGCGTGCGTCATCGATTTAGGATTGGACGAGAGGTGTCACGCCCCAAGTGATTCTTAGCCGTGACAATCACCACATGCTTATAAATCTCAAATTTATAAGCATGTTAGGCTAGTAAACAAATTATTTTCCAGTATGTACAAGAGCCAACTTTATTCATTACTAGCTATTACAAAGGTCATGATACAAGCAACTTCTTTATTTATTCCCAACCCGTAGAGCTACTCCTACTATTCATCATTTTCATCAGCACATCCATCATTTGCTACTTCTGCAAAATCAACAACAATAGCAAGAATGAGTATGATCTCATACTCAGCAAGCATACAGGTACCAAAAGGAACTTCTCAAGGCAGAAGTGACAAAAACAAAGGGGTTAGTTGTATAGAATGAGTTTGTAGGCAAAGGAAGATAATGTAGATTAATTTAAAGAAAAGAAAAGAAATAACTGGCGTCACATATGACCGCAAGCTTCCCAACCAGGGAGTCACAGGGGTGAAATTTCACACTTTTACGCTCTTAAGAGGGGTACTCCGATGTCGAAAGTCTCGATTAGAACCACACAGGCGCTAGTAGAGCAGAGCTCTTTATTCCCCCAAGAACTGAGCACTCGACTTACTAGTGTCCATCGCTCCTACGGATCCATCATCGACACACTTCCGAACGAGTGTCGTTCTTAGCATAGAACTCAGATAGTCCCATACCTGAACTGTGACCGGTACAATACGTTTGCCGTTGTGATACCAGATTTTTATAAAATTTACTAGACAAAGATTAGGAAGAGGAAAAACATGCAAGACCCAGATAAATATCTCTAGGCTTTTCACATAAACAACCATCCATGCATGAGCCATTAATCCATGTGCTCACATGCATGTACCAAGGATTTCTTCACCGTGATCATAAACCAAAAAGTAGTACTATGGTATGCATGCATAGCTTCAAAAGATGTACAGGGATCAAATCACATGAACAGTGCACATTATAGAGCTTCAGAAGTACTACTAGCTATAGAGCATGGCATGAACAGTGAGATAAACAAGGAATAGGACAGCTAGAAAGGCTAGATGGAATGCATGCTTGCCTGACTCGCTGACTCGCTGCTTCCGCCGAGCGCTCTTGCCGATCAGTGTGATTCTACTCCATGCAAAGCTAGCTAGTGAACTAGTTTGTATGTTGGGATGAGTACTACAGCGTGCTCTTGCTCCACTATTTATAGGCATGGTAGGGTAGGGAATGGAGCTGGATATGTGCAACTCAGAAATATCTACAGCCTCGGTGTCCCTAGATTTTACAGCTGCTTGTACTTTTACATAACACATGCCTAGCTGACTCAACAAAGCATTAAATGCTACAGATAAGTGCAAGCTTGAGGTGCAAAATATCTTGTACCACACCGACATGTGGCCCCCCTACCCAAAGGCTCTACAAGCATGTTCGTCTAATGCATATGCTTCCACATTAAGGAATTTTATTGACTACTCTTACTTAGTACTAACCAATGATTGCCAATGATTGATTTTATCTAATTAAGATGATAATTATTGCTCCAGCATGTGCTAATTTCCGTTAATTACAAAATACCAAAACCTTATTATCTCTAATAAACAAGGGCATTACATCCTCCCATACTTATAGAAATTTCGTCCTTGAAATTTAATTACCCAAAAAACTGGAGATGCGGAAAACATGCGCGCAGATCATCTTCTTTTTTCCCAAGTTGCCTCATCCTCCGTATGGTTGCTCCATTGGACTTTTACAAACCGTATGGTCCTTTTCCTCATTACCCTATCTTTCACATCCAAAATCTTTATTGGGTGCTCTTCATAGGATAGATCCAGCTGCAGCTCCGTGAGTGGTAATTCTACTGTTTTTGGTGGGAGTTCACACTTCTTTAAAGCGGATAGATGGAACACATTGTGTATCCCGGATAAATTTGGGGGTAATTCCAAACGCTAAGCGACAACTCCAGCTTTATTAATGTTTTGAAATGGCCCGACATATCTTGGACTTAATTTTCCACGTAGGCCAAAACGTCTAGCCCCTTTCTTTGGAGAAACTTTCAGATAGACAAAGTCTCCTGCCTTAAACTCAACTTCTCTGCGCTTTTTATCTGCTTGAGTCTTTTGTCGACTTTGTGCTGCCTTTAGGTGCTCACGAATAATTCCTAATTTCTCCTCGTCCTGTTGAACTAAATCTGGGCCTAAATATTTCCTTTCTCCTATTTCTTCCCAGCAGATTGGAGAGCGACATCTCTTCCCATATAATGCTTCATAAGGAGCCATTTTGATACTTGACTGATAACTATTATTGTATGCAAATTTTATGAGAGGAAGCGATTCATCCCATTTTTCCTTGAAGTCTAACACACTTGCTCGCAACATATCCTCCAATATTTGCATAACTCGTTCTGACCGTCCATCGGATTGCGGATGATACGCCGTACTAAAATTTAACTTTGTTCCCAATGCCTTATGTAAACTTTTCCAAAATCTTGAGACAAATCTTGGATCTCGATTAGATGTAATGTCAACAGGAACTCCATAATTAGCAACTATCTCCTTGATGTATAATTTAGCTAATTTTTCAAGAGAAAATGTTTTCTTTACTGGGATAAATTGTGCCACTTTGGTCAGTCTATCTGCTATGACCCATATAGCACCGTATCCTGCAGAAGTTCGAGGTAGTCCCGTGACAAAATCCATACTAATTTCTTCCCATTTCCAAGTCGGGATTTTTAAAGGTTGTAGAAGACCGGCTGGTTTTTGATGGTCTACCTTTACCTGCTGACATATTGGACATTCTAAAACAAATTTTGCTATTTCTCTCTTCATATTAGGCCACCAAAAATTTCCTTTAATGTCATGATACATCTTTGTGCTTCCTGGGTGTACGGTGTATGGGGTGGAGTGTGCCTCTTGCATAATTTCCAACTTTAAAACTGACTGGTCAGGGATACATATGCGATTTCTCAGCCATACAGACCCATCACTTCTTATATGAAACTCCGATGGATTTGCTTGTTCTATCCCCTTTCAGAGGTTCAAAAGAAATGGGTCATCCATTTGTTTCATCCGGATTTTGTCTTGCAGATCAGGCTTGACTTGTAATGCCATAACAGTGCTAGTTGAATCACGTACATATACTTCTATACCCAATTTCTCAATGGCCCTCAAAATGTCTCTTTGTGTAGTAATTAGACATGCCATGTTGCAAACAGTCTTTCTACTAAGTGCATCAGCCACAACGTTAGCTTTACCTGGATGGTAATTTATGTTGATATCGTAATCCTTAAGTAACTCTAACCGCCTTCGTTGTCTCATGTTTAATTCCTTCTGGTTGAATATGTATTTCAGGCTCTTATGATCTGTATAAATTTCACAACGTTCTCCATACAAATAATGCCTCCATATTTTTAATGCAAAGATGACAGCACCCAATTCCAAATCATGAGTCGGATAATTTTTCTCATGTGTCTTTAGCTGTCGAGAAGCATAAGCAATTACCTTATTGTTTTGCATAAGCACACAACCAAGCCTATTTTTGAAGCATCACAGAATATAGTAAATCCAATTCCACTGACTGGCACTGCTAAAATAGGGGCCGTCACCAATTGCCGCTTTAATTCCTGGTAGTTTTATTTACATTTTTCATCCCAAATAAACTTTGTCCCTTTACGAGTGAGCTGTGTCAAAGGTGCTGCTAGCTGTGCAAAGCCTTCGATAAATCTTCGGTAATAACCTGCTAATCCCAAGAAACTTCTTATTTCTGTAATGGTGGTTGGCCTCTTCCAATCAACTATTGCCTGAATTTTTGTTGGATCTGGTGATATTCCTTCCCCTGAAATAATGTGTCCTAGAAAAGACACCTTATTTAACCAGAAATCACATTTCTTCATTTTTGCATATAATTTATGCTTCCTTAATGTCTGAAGAACTATTTCTAGGTGTTGAGCGTGCTCCTCTTCTGTCTTTGAATAAATCAAAATATCATCAATAAATACAACTACAAACTGATCCAAGTATGGTCTGAACACACGGTTCATCAAGTCCATGAAGGCTGCAGGAGCATTTGTTAATCCGAAGGGCATAACGACATACTCATAATGCCCATATCTTGTGCGGAACGCTGTTTTTGGAATATCTCCATCCTTTATTTTTAACTGATGATATCCTGACTGCAAATCAATCTTTGAAAATACTCTAGACCCTTGTAATTGATCGAGCAAATCATCAATTCTTGGTAATGGATATCGGTTCTTAATAGTTACCTTGTTTAGCTCTTGATAATCCAGACAAAGTCGCCAACTCCCATCCTTCTTTTTCACAAACAACACTGGAGCGCCCCATGGTGACATGCTAGGTCGAATGAATTGTTTTTCTTCTAGCTCCTTAATCTGCCTCTTCAACTCCTTTAGTTCAGCAGGTGAAATTATGTACGGACTCTTTGAGATAGGAACAGTACCCGGAGTTAAGTCTATACTGAATTCAATTTCTCGATCTGGTGGTAATCCAGGTAATTCACTCGGAAAAACATCAGAAAATTTTCTTATGACTGGTATTTCTTTGATATCCTTCTCTTTCACTTCTAAATTCATGTTAAACAAGCAGTCAAAACTTTAATGGTTCGCTTGATAAATGATTTTATGATGACCAGGTACCTGAATTATCACTCGTTTTCTCTGACAATCTATGTTCGCTTGATTCTTAGCCAGCCAATCCATGCCCAGTATAATATCAAAATCATGCATATCTAGTACTATTAAATCAACCAAAAATTCTTGCCCTTTTATTACTATAGGATATGCAACACAAATGTTCTTGGCTATTACTTATGTCATCGAGGATTCCACATGTATCCTTTTCCTTCAAGGGGTACTTTTTAATCCATGACTATTGATAAATTTTGAGGATATAAATGAATGTGTAGCACCGGTATCAAATAAAGTGAATGCATTGTGTGAGCATACTTGAAGTGTACCTGTAATCACGTTGTTGTCCTCATCTGCATCATGCTGAGTCAAGTGATTCACCTTTGCATGATGATTTGCCTGCTTCCTGCTTCCAGAGTAACTATTCATGTGTTGAGAGGGTCCACTTGAGTTAGTAGGGGGTGCAGGTAAGTATAATGGAGCTTTCGGTGCTGGCAACGGCTTTGGTGGAATGGACTTTGACATATTCTGATCCGGTGAACTGTGGCACTGACTGATCATGTGTCCTTCTCTGCCGCACCTAAAACATTTCCCATGGCGATACTCACACTGGAATGATGTGTGATTCCCATGACAAATAACACAGCTATTACGTCTAGACTGGGCTACTGGGCGGTTGTTCGAACGCCAATTCTGTTGCATCTTTTTCTGTATATTCCCTTCATTTCCATGGTCAACCTTGATCCTTTTACGCTGCTGCTCCACTTCGTCTTGTTCTTCCACATATGCTTGTTCTACAGTTAATGCCTTGTTAGCAACATCTCAAAAAGATTTGAGCTCGAACACCTCCACTCGAGACTTAATTGGTTGGCGAAGTCCTTGCGCGAAACGCCGAGCTTTAGCTTCATCATTTTGGACATAAACAGAGGCATAACGAGCAAGTCTAGAAAATTCTATTTCATATTCCGCGACAGATTCCTGGTCCTGTTTTAACTGTAAAAATGATAGCTCCATTTTCCTTTGTACGCTCTCTGGAAAATATTTTCTGTAGAACTCTTCCTTAAAGGATCCCCATGTGAAAAGATAGCCCTCAGGATACTTCTTTTTATGCACTGACCACCAATCAAATGCCCCACCTTGTAGCATAAATGTGGCTAATGTAACCTTCTCTTCATCAGGGCAATGCATGGCATCAAAACTTTTCTCTATTTCTGTTAGCCAGTCCTCGGCCTCAATTGGGTTTGCACTACCTTGGAAAACAGGAGGCTTAAGTCGACGAAACTCACATAATGCACCATGTTTGTCTCCATTGAACGACTCCTTTCCTTTAGTTGACTGCTGCACTATATATTCCAGAATTTTAGCCTGCTTCATTTGGGTTTGTTCTTAACGTTGAAAAATATTTATAAGCAACTCATTTGGAAGTGGTTGCTCTGCTACAGCTGCTAGTGCATTCCGGCCATCACCGGACTACGATGCTGAGAAATCACCATTGTGACTAGCCATCTATGATACTAGAGGAAGAAATAAATAAAGTTGTCAACATTAGAGAATGCATCATACACATATATACCAGGTCTAGGTGATTATTAAAGAGGAAAGCAGTAGTACAACCAAAATTTCACATCATGTCTACTAGATGTATTGCTGCCATCCATGTTTCCCTTCAGCCACTCTACTATAGACAACCATACTACTAGAGTTGTCAACAAAAGCTAGTGCTAGCTAGTCAAAAGGCTACTACCAGAACAGTTCCTAGCAGGTTATATACAAACAGTACTACTACAACCATTTATTTAAAAGCTAGGAACAGTTGCTTCATATCTCTAGGTGTTACTGTTTGCATCCTATTCATGCGCATGCAACTTTCTCAGCCAGCTTCTCACGGAGGCTTCTGTTCTCTGTCATTAGCTCCATGATTTTGCTCTCCTGCTTGTTGGTCAACTCCTCCAACTGATCACGCTCTAGCTTCAGTTGCTTACTCTTGTGTTCTTCTATTTCGAGCCAATGATCCTGTCCTCTATCTGGAGGTTGAAGTCATGCTTGATCTCATAAACACAGTCATCATGTTCTTGCTCAAGATACTCCAACTCATGCTGCCGCCAAGCCTCATGAAATTGGTTTAGTTGTGTCATCTCTATGTGGTGTTGCTGCTCCTTCTGCACTAGAGTTAGTAGTACCTCCCAGTACTCATACATATGCAGGTCCACCAAAGCAAAGTTAACAGAAAAATGAAGAAACTTGAGTGCTTCCCGTGCAGCAAAGTTGCCAGCATCTTTAGCATCTTCACCATGCCCATAGATGGTCATATAAGAATTATCATCATCTGGGGTGAGCTGCAAATGTACTGCACCTTGGTACCCATCGCCCTCAAGACGCTTCACAGTCGACACTACCGGCGGCTCCAAATGGAAATGTTCAGCTACCTCCTCTAATATGGTCACAAAGTTGAGATGGAAGATTATATACTCATCCATCCCTGCTTTTAGCACACAGTTAGTTCAAAAATAAATACAGACTACATATCAAACATGCTAATTAAGCACAGAAAATAAGCATTCAATTCATCATTAATTCCTACTTTGCGTACCTAGACTATCCCCTTAGTTAACCCACGTTAGTGTTTATTCTTTTTTTCTAACCTAGGCTCTGATGCCACTAAAATTGTCATGCCCCAAGTGAGTCTTAGCCGTGACAATCGCCACATGCTTATAGATCTCAAATTTATAAGCATGTTAGGCTAGTAAACAAATTATTTTCCAGTATGTACAAGAGCCAACTTTATTCATTACTAGCTATTACAAAGGTCATGATACATGCAACTTCTTTATTTATTCCCAACCCGTAGAGCTACTCCTACTGTTCATCATTTTCATCAGCACATCCATCATTTGCTACTTCTGCAAAATCAACAACAATAGCAAGAATGAGTATGATCTCATACTCAGCAAGCACATGGGTACCAAAAGAAACATCTCACGGCAGAAGTGAAAAAACAAAGGGGTTAGTTGTATAGAATGAGTTTGTTGGCAGAGGAAGATAATGGAGATTAATTTAAAGAAAAGAAAATAAATAACTGGCGTCACATATGACCGCAAGCTTCCCAACCCGGGAGTCATAGGGGTGAAATTTCACACGTTTACGCTCTTAAGAGGGGTACTCTGACGTCGACAGTCTCGACTAGAACCACACAGGCGCTAGTAGAGCAGAGCTCTTTATTCCTCCAAGAACCGACCACTTGACTTACTAGTGTTGATCACTCCTACGGATCCATCATCAACACGCTTCTGAACGAGTGTCATTCTTAGTGGAGAACTCAGACAGTCCCATACCTGAACTATGACCGGTACAATACGTTTGCCGTCGTGATACCAGATTTTTATAAAATTTACTAGACAAAGATTAGCAAGAGGAAAAACATGCAAGACCCAGATAAATATCTCTAGGCTTTTCACAGAAACAACCATCCATGCATGAGCCATTAATCCATGTGCTCGCATGCATGTACCAAAGATTTCTCCACCGTGATCATAAACCAAAAAGTAGTACTATGGTATGCATGCATAGCTTCAAAAGATGTACAGGGATCAAATCACATGAACAGTGCACATTATAGAGCTTCAGAAGTACTACTAGCTATAGAGCATGGCATGAACAATGAGATAAACAAGGAATAGTACAGCTAGAAAGGTTAGATGGAATGCATGCTTGCCCGACTCGCTGACTCGCTGCTTCCGCCGAGCACTCTTGCTGACCAGTGTGATTCTACTCCATGCAAAGCTAGCTAGTGAACTGGTTTGTATGTTGGGATGAGTACTACAGCGTGCTCTTGCTCCACTATTTATAGGCATGGTAGGGTAGGGAATGGAGCTGGATAGGTGCAACTCAGAAATATCTACAACCTCGGTGTCGCTAGATTTTACAGCTGCTTGTACTTTTACATAACACATGCCTAGCTGACTCAACAAAGCATTAAATGCTACAGATAAGTGCAAGCTTGAGGTGCAAAATATCTTGTACCACACCCACACATGGCCCTCCTATCCAAAGGCTCTACAAGCATGTTCCTCTAATGCAAATGCTTCCACATTAAGGAATTTAATTGACTACACTTACTTAGTACTAACCAATGATTGCCAATGATTGATTTTATCTAATTAAGACGATAATTATTACTCCAACGTGTGCTAATTTTCGTTAATTACCAAATACAAAAACCTTATTATTTCTAATAAACAAGGGCATTACAAGAGGGCTGGCGCGCTGTGATTGGATCAAAATGAAAATCAATTTAACCTTCAATTAAGCAACGAGCCAGAGATGGGAAGATGCGGGAGTGGACTCGTAGACGGAGAGGTGAATGAGGGTTAACTAGTTCTGGTGTGGAGTGGTTCGGCAGTCGGTGGAGATGAACATGAGGTGTGGAGGGGTGGAGGGATGGCCTGGCCGGCGGTGGGGTAGCGCTTAACAGCGAAGCGTGCTAAGCCACTAGTAGAAAACAGGGCTTTGGTCCAGGCCGGGTCAGCCCATTAATCCCGGTTCAGTCTAGAACCGGGACCAATGTGGGAATTGGTCCCGGTTCGTGAGCCCAGGGGGCCGGCCGGGCCACGTGGGCCATTGGTCCCGGTTCATATGGACCTTTTGGTCCTGGTTGGTGGGACGAACCGGGACCAATGGGCCTCGCTCCTGGCCCACCACCATTGGTCCCGGTTGGTGGCTTGAACCGGTACCAAAGGCTCCCCTTTAGTCCCGGCTCATGTCACCAACCGGAACCAATGAGGTGCCTATATATACCCCCTCGTGCAAGAGTAGAGCACAGTGCTCTGTTTTTTCTGGCCGAGGGGGAGAGGGCTTTGTGGTGCTCTAGCTCACCTCCTATGCACATGAGGTGTTCAATGGAATGCCCGAGCCACACTACTTAAGCTTTCTCCTCTCGAAGCTCGACCTCCAAGCTCCATTTTCCTCGAGATTTGTCTAGATTTTGCGGTCCGTCACGCCCCGTCCCCGTCTTCACCGCCGTCGATCACCCGTGCCGATCTCATCACCGACACCACCATGGTGAGCCTCTTGTTCTTATCTTCTTTCTGAAAGGAAAAATATTCTTACTTGTATGTTTAGATAGATACTTGTATCATTTTCTTACATTTATTATTGCATCTTATATAGTGCGATGGTTTTGGTATCCGCCCCCGTCGGCCCTCGTCCTGTCTGTGATTCGGATGTGGTATGTATATTATCTTTATAACTATTGGTTCATTTATTGTTTATGAAAATTATGCCGACTAACGTGACATAGATTTTATTTATCTAGGATGTATGTGAATCGCAAATGCCAACCGACCCTATTGTCGAGAGGTTAAATTTAGTTGAAGAAGAAAACAATTTGTTGAAGGAAAAAATAAAAAAATTGAGGAGGAGAAGATGATATTGGAGTTGCATGTTGCGTATGTCATCGATGATCACAAGATCAAGATGGATGCAATGCGCTTGAAGATTAGAAAGATTAGAAAATATGCCATTCATACCGAGGCTTGGTATCATTATGCCGTTGGATCAATTGTTACCTTGGTTGCGATTATGATCGCATTTGTTTTCGCATTGAAATGTTTTACATAGTTTCAATGTATGGTTTAATTAATTAGATGCTCTGGAGAGCTATATGTTGTTAGATGAGAACTATGTATGCACTTTGGTTTTAATGTGATGATGAACTTCTATTAATTTGGACACTTAATTATATATAATGCACGCAGATGAACCGGCAATGGATGTACGGTGACAGACACACCCGCGAGTACATTAAGGGCGTGCATGAGTTTCTCGATGCGGCTGAGGCAAACAAGCAGAATGGTTTTATGTGTTGTCCATGCACTGAATGTGGGAATACGAGGTCTTACTCTAACCGGAAAATCCTTCATTCCCACCTGCTTTAGAAGGGTTTCATGCCACACTATAATAAAAATAGATAATACAGAAAACAAAACAAAAAAACCTGAAAAAAATAAAAATAGCAACAATAAGTATTTTGTTGTAAGTAGAAACAAAATAAAATAAATAAAGCAACAAAGAAAACAAAAAATCTAAAAAAGTGTTTTCAAATTTGAAAACTAATGGCACTAACAGAAAGTTTATAATTTTTCTAAAACTAAAAGCAAAAAGAATTAAAAAATAAAGCAAAAAACAAAAGGAAATAAATAATACAGAAAACAAAACAAAAAAACTGGAAAAAATAGGGCTCACCCCTATAATATTTGTTATGACTAACTAAAATTACCAAATTGAGTATAATGATAAAACACAGTAATATTAAATAGCAGGAAAAAGATTGACTCAAAAATCAATTTTTATAGTAAAGTTATTCATAAACTAGTGATTCACACAAATTCTAAAAAAATCAAATTTAAACTATTCAAATTTTAAAACTAATGGCACTAACAGAAAGTTTATAATTTTTGTGACCTAAAATAAAAAAGAAAACACTACAAAACTATAAGTATTTAGTTCTAAGTAGAAACAAAAAAAACAAAAAAAGTGCCACCTACTTGGCCCCCATGGCCTGAATACGACTAGAAACCTTACCATGGGCCAGGGTCCCGGTTGGTGCCACCAACCGGGACCAAAGGCCGCTGCTTCCCGCCCTTTGGGCTGCTGAAAAGAGGCCTTTGGTCCCGGTTGGTGGCACCAACCGGGACTAAAGGGAGGCATTCGTCCCGGTTTGTGCCACGAACCGGGACCAATGCTGTCGGTATATAAGCTGGACTTGTGAAAATTTCACAACTTCACCATCAGTTCGTGCCCGACGCCCCAGCGCTGCTCCTCGTCACCGTCGCCATCATCGCCCCTGCCTCTGACGCTGTCACCGCGCCGCCCCTGCCCCCGACGCCGTCGCCGTGCCGCCCCTGCCTCCGGTGCCGTCGTCGCGCCGCCCCTGCCTCCGACCACGTCGTCACCGCGCCGGCCCCTGCCCCGCGCCCTATCCCCTTCTCGTGGCCCGCCCCCGCCCGTCGGCGCCCTTGCCTCCCCCGCCATCGCCATTGCCAGACGCCCCCGCTGTGAGCCGCCGCGCCGGTCCGACTCTGTTTTGATTTTGTCTTAGATTAATTTTTTGTTCATATATATAATGTATATTTGTATGTATGTGGCTATATGTAAGTTCATAGCATGTTTTTTATTAGATTAATTTCTTATTAGATTTCTAACATTAATGTTTTTGTTCACAGCATGTTTTTGTTCATATATGTATTTTTTTGTTCATATGTGTATTAATGTTTTTGTTGCATATATATAATTTTTTCAATGTATATATGTATGTGGTAGCTATATATGCATGATGAGGGGGGTGGGGGTCGATATACCCCCTCCCCGATAATTTCAACATGAGCGGAGGTTGCTATACCCCCTCCCCGACAACATGAGAGAGGGACGAGGGGTCGAGAGAACTAAATAAGAAGAAGAAGAGGAGAGGAAGAAGAGGAGAAATAAATAAGAAGAAGAAAAAAGAAGAAAAATAAGAGGAGAAGAAGAAAGGAATAGTGGAGAAGAAGAGAAAATATAATATATTCTATTTTTTCTTCTTCTCCACTATTCCTTTCTTCTTCTCCTCTTTTTTTCTTCTTTATTTTCTTCGATCTTCTCCTCTAGATATTCCTTTCTTCTTCTCCTCTTTCTTCTTCTTCTTCTTAATTTTTATCGGGAACGAGGGTGTCGAGGATCGCCGAGGGGTCGAGGGTCGGGAACTAGGGTAAAGGGTCGAGGGTCGTTAAGGGGTCAAGGGTCGAGGGTTTCAGGGTCGAGGGTTCGAGGGTTCTATAGGGTCGAGGGTCGAGGGTTCCAGGGTCGTCTAGGGGTCGAGGGTTCCAGGGTCGTCGAGGGTTCGAGGGGTCGAGGATCGCCGAGGGGTCGAGAGAGGTTTCCTAGTGTCAAAGTATTGAAGAAATCCATGCCTTCATCATTAGCCGGAAGTAACCAGGGCATGTCGTACGAAGTTCTGCAAAGTTATTCTGGAATGGAGTCCCGGATAGGATAATCCGCCTTTTGGTACGAATTCAGCAAAGGCCTTCCAAATAGTGATATTCGGAAGGCTCTTGCTGAACTTTGTACCAAAAAGCGAATTATCCTATCTGAGACTCCGTTCCAGAACAACTTTGAAGAGCTTCGTACCATCATGCACATGTTACTTTCGCCTAATGAGGAAGACATGGTTTTGTTGAATCCTTTGACACTAGGCAACCTCCCGACCCCTCGGCGATCCTCTCAAACATGAGAGGAAGAAGAGGATAAAAAAAGAAGAGGAAGAAGAAAAAAAAGAGGAGAAGAAAGAATAGAGGAGTTCTTCTCCTCTATTATTTCTTCTCCTCTTCTTTTTCTTCTTCTTCCTCTTTTTTTATCGGGAACGAGGGTCGTCGAGGGACATAGATGTAGCGTCGTCGTTGTCGATATATACCCCCTCCCGATAGCTTACTATGATTAGGTAGCTAGTTCTACATTTGGCACTAATATATCCATCTGTCATGTTTGAATAATAATTGCCATGTTGTAAATATTTGTAGAAACTATGGACACTGCCCTAGACGAAGCAAAAGAAGCGTTGTTGAGGGACATAATCACAGAAGGAAGTGATGTCGTCTCGTTGTTTCTCAACGAAACCGATGGTCTGGAAGGAGAGGGTGAACAAGCTGGCTACGGTGACCTAATGCCGGTGCAAGAAGAAGAACATGAGGACGGCTCCAGTGACCCAATGCTGGTGCAAGAAGGAGACCGTGATGACGGCTCCGGTAATCGAACCGAGTCCAGCCAGGTATATATATTAGTTAAGCCTGTGCTGACTAGCTGATTGATGCATTCATTGTTTTGGTATGTACACATATTAATTAAGTCTTTGTTCTTTTTTGTAGCCCTCCGGATCGAGCACAACTTCGGTAAAGAGACGAGGCCCGAAGAAAAAGTTGAGCTCGGATGAAAAGTTTGAGATCATAGCAATCGCGCCCGACGGCCAACCGATTGAACTCATCCGAACAAAGAACGCATTTGTTGCTCAGTGTGGGGTTCTGGTTAGGGACAAGATCCCAATAAGCATCCAGCAATGGTTTAAGCCGGCTAGAGAAGACCCTGAGGTGTCTTATGTCAATGATATGTAGAAAAATGATCTTTGGACTGAGCTGAAGTCAAATTTCACCCTACCGCCAGAGGATAATCCAGAGAACCCAGTTAAAGAGAAATTAATCAAGTCTTTTGCTCTTAAGAGGATGACAGAACTATTCAGGAGGTGGAAGAAAGAGCTGAATAAGTTTGTCGAAAATAATGAGACACCAGAATTCAAGGGCAGATATGAGAAGATCAGAGATCACTGGCCCGCATTTGTGGCCCACAAGACATCGGAAAAGAGTAAGAAGATGTCGGCGACAAACAAGCAAAATGCTGCGAAGAAGAAGCTTCACCATCGCACGGGGTCAGGTGGCTACCTCGTAGCCCGGCCTAAGTGGTCCAAGACTGAGAATGATCTGGTTGATAAAGGGATCAAACCAGAGACAATTAACTGGCCAGACCGTTGTCGGACTTGGTTCTTCGGGGCTGGCGGAACCTTGGACCCTGTAACAGGGAAGTGCATTTGGACGAACGATCAAATGGACATACCAGTCAGGAAGCTTAAGCAGTATATCGAAGCAGCGCAGGAAGGGACGTTCTTTCCAGACAGAGAGAACGACGAGCTCACAATGGCCCTCGGGAATCCTGAGCACCCTGGATGGACACGAGGCACGCGAGGCTCCATTCCGTGGAAGGTTGGGTTTCCAGACGCAGGCGGTTACAAATCCCATGAGAGGAGGAAAAAAGTGTAGCAGACCCAAATGCAAGCGCTGCAAGCAAGGGTAGACGCGATAGAGGAACGAGAAGCAAATCTCAACAAACGTACTGCCGAAGCCTCCCCCGAAGCTACCCCGCCATCTCAGTGCAGAAGCAGCATGGCTTCCACCGAGCTGCTTCAGCCGGAGCATGCCTTGACGGCTCCTGCCAGCTATCCCGTGGATGCTATCACGGAGTCTCAAAATTGCCACCTTATGACGCAATGGATGAATTTGAAGGTCAAGGCGGCTGTTGGCTCTGTTTATCCTACTGAACCCGGCGCAACTTTTCACTGCCGGCCGATTCCAGAAGGATATGCTAGGGTGACGGTGGATGAAATAACGGAGGGATTTGAGGACCTCCAGCTTGACCACCCTACCGGTGAAGGGGAGACTCGGCTGGGGACTGCTCTGAAGACTCCATGCCTATGGTGGAAGGAGCTCATCAACCTTCCGAACTGGACGCCTCCGCCTCCTCCTCCTCCTCCGGCGAGTCAGGGCACTCCGCGTCCTCCACCGCCTCCTCCTCCGGTGAATGACGATCAGGGCCCTCGGCCGGCTCCTTCTCCGGCGCGTGGCGGCACTCCGCCTCCTTCTCCGCCTGCGCCGACGCGCCCGAGCAGCCAGCCTCCTCCTTCTCCGCCTTGTCAGCAAGGGCGGAAGAGACCTGCCGCCGATCCAGCTGCTCCGGCGCGTCGTAGTCCTTCTCCTCCGCCTCGTAAGCAAGTAAAGAAGACAACCGCTCCGTCTGCTCGGTCGGCGTCTAGCAGTACAACCAGAGGCGGGAGGACATACAGATTCGGTCCTTCTCTGAAGACTCCAGAGAAGTTACCATACGAGAGGACCCCGGAGGAGAATGCGAAGATCGCGCGAACCAAAGTGGATGACTGGTTTCAAGGGTTGAAAGCAAAGAGACATCCACCTCCGGAGGAGAAGGTAGATCCGGTGAAAGTGAAGCGCACTCTGGCTGCCCTGGCAAAACCACCCAAGTCTCCGCCGAAAGGCAACTATGAGCGCATTATTGCAAAGACATGGGCCGAAGCGGAGCGGTCGGGAAGTACAGTCAGTGATCAAAGGCTGAAAGAACGACGAGCAGCTGGGAAACAAATTGCCCAGCTCGGCGAACAAGCGAAGCAATCGTGCCCCCCCCCCCTCAAGGTGCCTAGCGACATCGTCGATCCGAGGATGGTGCCCGGTTATGGCAATGTTGACGATTACCTGCCCGACGATGTACATTATGATCCCATGGAGGTGCAGATACACAGATACGAGTACAGGAAGCCTCTCGTCAAAGATGAAAAATCTTTAACAACGATGATGCGAAGATTACATGATTGGTACTTGAAAATCTGTAGAGAGTCTGGGGGGAGGAGTACTTTGTATGCGAGAGTTAAACCGGAGCATGACCTCGTTGGAATTGAATAGTTGCCTATTCCATTTGAGGAGTTCCATCAGTTTTTCAATCAATTGGCCCTCGATAAAACAACGATCACCTGCTACTGTCTGTAAGTACTACTACTTCTGTCATTAAGTCTCTATATAGCTCATCTCTTTCATTGCATGTATTTATAATTATCCTCACTATATTATGCAGAATGAAGATCACCGAATTGAAGAAAAGACAAATTGGTGATATTGGGTTCGTTAACACATATCTCAAAGATGCAACTGAGGTTGAACATCATCCCAGAGATACCGAGGCCAACTTGCTACGATCATTCAAAAAAAATGAAAACAAAGATAGAATACTCTTTCCTTACAACTTCAAGTGAGTGTTACTGTCTTGTGCATATTCGGTTTCCCTTATATATTAGTCCAGGTTATAGTAATGTAATTGATGAGTTATGCATGCGTGTGCAGTTTCCACTATATTCTCCTAGAGATTAGGCTTGAGCAGGGAGTAGTAACCGTCTTGGACTCTAAACGAAAAGATCCCCAGGAGTATGCGGACATGACTGAAATCCTCAAGAAGTAAGTTAAATCGATCATTATCCACCATATCAGCAACTTTGTTCATTTCCTGATATCAAGTAATTGTTTTCTTTGTCCGGCAGGGTTTGGAGAAAATTCACCAGAAAAGTTCCGGGACTGCCGAAGGAGCTGGAATTTAGACACCCGAAAGTAAGTACTATAGTAGCATGTTCCGCGCATCTCCTAGTGATTCAAGCGCTAGTTTCATCAATACCATTTAGCATTCTTGCTTATCAGTTTGATTGACCTCTATTTCTTCTAAAGTGGTTGTGGCAGGAACAAGGGAATGATTTCTGTGGATACTACGTCTGCGAGTCCATCCGCCACACGACCTGTGAGCGGGGCGGGTACTCTGACGAACAATATGAAGTACGTAAATAACAACATTCACAATTTTATTTTATTACCATCATTTGTATTGAGTTTCATTCATTCATATATATATATATATATATATATATATGTATTGACCCCCTTCTTCAAATTAGATGTTTCGGAAGCGGGATGAACTCCTAGCACCAGCTCGCATGCGAGCAATTTAACAGGAATTGGCGGCATTCTTTCTTGACCAAGTGATCGCTGAAGACGGAGAATACTATGTGGACCATGAGTCTGTATGATTATATTTGTAAGAGATAATTATTGTATATATGTAGCCGGTAGTGTCGGATAGATATACGAGAACTTGTTGTTCGACCAATCTCTCGGAGAAGGAGAGGTGGTCGATATCACTTCTCTCTGTATGCATATATGTTCATGACGATCTTCTGTTTCCTTCATTTTCTTACTAGCTAACTAGCGTGTCTAGTCCTCTCTATACGTATGTATAGTACGTAGCGTCGACCAAGCACGGATGTAAGAGAGGACACTTCTCTCTATTAATTATAGCTAGCTAACACAATATATGAAACACCTAAATTAACCCCCCAAAACCCCCAACCCCCCCCCCCTTAAAAAAACAAAAACCCCAGGCACAGAAATGCTGACGCGTGGATGCCTATTGGTCCCGGTTGGTGCCACCAACCGGGACCAAAGGGTCTCCTGCCTGGGCTCTGCGCACTGCCCACGTGGAGGCCCATCAGTCCCGGTTCTGGATTGAACCGGGACTAAAGGGTCGGGGCATTAGTACCGACACTTTAGTCCCGGTTCAGGAACCGGGACTAAAGGCCCTTACGAACCGGGACTATAGGCCCTTTTCTACCAGTGAGCAGAGCTGCTAGCAGTAGGACTGTACGTGGTCAACTGGTCAACACACCGTCATCACACCGTCGTCCACCACCTTGGATGCGCACGGCGCGGTGTGGTCAACTGGTCAACAAACGACATCCATCAGAAGTGGACTGTACGTGGAGAGGTGACAGCTGGGTCCATGGCCGCACACAAGGAAATGCCTCCTTATTATGCATAAAATAATAATTCCTCAACCTGACATCTGGGACCCACCGGAAGGGCCTCTGTATTTCGCAAAAAAAACATTCCCGCCGCTGACAGCTTAGACCCACCAGCTATATATTTGCACGCAAGGAAGTGCTTCCTTATTACGCACAAAAAAATGAATACTCCCCCTGTTGGGGAACGCAATAATTTCAAAAAAAATCCTACGCACACGCAAGATCATGGTGATGCATAGCAACGAGAGGGGATAGTATCATCTACGTACCCTTGTAGACCGTAAGCGGAAGCGTTATGACAACGCGGTTGATGTAGTCATACGTCTTCATGATCGACCGATATAGTACCAAAGATACGGCACGTCCGCGATCTACACACATTCATCTCGGTGACGTCCCGCGAACTCACGATACAGTAGAGCTTCGAGGTAGAGTTTCATCAGCACGACGGTGTGATGACGGTGATGATGTTGCTACCGGAATAGGGCTTCACCTAAGCACCGCTATGATATTACTGAGGTGGATTATGGTGGAGGGGGGCACCGCACACGGCTAAAAGATCAATGATCAACTCACTACTAGGAAAAGGGCTATAGATAGGATTGATACTAATGGCGCACCATGGAAGCAGTGCGTCACTACTATATACTAATGGCGCACCGGTTGGTGATGCGCCATTAGTGTGGAAGACACTAATGGCGCACCAGAAACAGGGTGCGCCACTAGTATTAAATTATTATTATTTTCCATTTTTCCATGCATACTAATGGCGCATCAGGTCGAAGTGCGCCATTACTAGTTCTAAGTAGTAATGACGCACCAAGCAGACAGTGCGCCATTACTGTAATTTTTTTATTCTTTTTTTGCAAAACTACTAATGGCGCATCGTTTCACAGTGCGCCATTACTAGTTTCAACTAGTAATGGCGCACTATTACCCGGTGCGCCATTAGTATTTTTTTTTCCTTTTTTGCAAAACTACTAATGGCGCACCTCCCCCTCCATCTCAATCTCGATTCCCCCTCCATCTCGATCTCGACCCCCCTCCATCTTGATCCCACCCGCACCCTCCCCCGCTAGCTCCGCCGCCGCCGCCGACCCACCGCAACCCTCCCCCGCTCCACCGCCGCCGATGAGCACCCCCCCCCCCGCACCCTCCTCTGCTCCACCGCCGCCAACGGGCACCCCCCGCACCCTCCCCCGCTCCACCGCCGCCGCAGATGATATTTTCAAGTAACAAATTTGAATATATTTTTAAAAAAATTAATACTGTTTTTATAAAAAAATATTACTGTTATGATTTAAACAAGTTTGAACATATTTAAACACAAATAAATATCAAAAAAAGCATTTAAAATGCATAAAAAAATATTGGGGAGCCTGGGAATCGAACCCAGGACCTCCTGGTGTGTGTGCTGTGTGCTGACCAGTCGGGCTAGTGGGTGGGTTCTGTTGTAGATAGGGTTAGGCTGTAGATATGGTTAGTGGGCTAGATTAAAACAAAATTCTAATGGCGCACCGAGGGGTGGTGCGCCATTAGAATAGTCATACTTATGGCGCACGGCTGGGTGGTGCGCCATTAGAACCCTCCCCCCTAGCTATCCTCCCTCTCCCTCGCCAGATCCCCTTCGACCCTCTCTCCCTCGCCACCAGATCCACCCGCGCGCTGCCCCGACCCACGACGCCGCCGCCCCGACCCTCATCGGACTCCACCCCCGCTGCCCCTGCGCCCCCACCCCCGCCGCCCCGACCCTCGCCGGACTCCTCCTCGCCGTCTGCGCCTTCTTCCACCTCCGGCCACCGCGGCCTCACCGTCTATGGAGGTATCAGCTCGACGGACGCGCTCCTCGACGGCGGCGCGAGCCTCCCCGCGCGGCTGCTGCTCATCGACGACGGTTAGTCTCTGTCCCTCCCTCCCTCTCTCCCCCGCTCATCCCCATGCCCCCATGGGGCGGCGACCTAGGGTTAGGAGAAGGAGCTCGCCGCCGCCGCCCTGTCGTGCCGCTGCTGCTGCTTCTTGCGGCCGCCTTTCCCGCGCGCTCGTGCGCGGACGCCGGGACCCACGTGCTCGTGTGTTGCCGCCGCCGCCGTCATGCGGGTGCTGCTTCTTGTTGTCAGTTTGCTGCCATACCTTCAATTCCTGCCATGCTTATCTTCAATTAACCATAGGGTTCCTAAGGTTTCTCAGATAGAGATATAAGTAATGGCCATTATAGATAGATGCGTGCAAATCACATGTTGTTAAGATTTCCATACATGTAGCTATCATTTGGTCATACAAATTGGTGCTCCTGCATATTATTTTTGGTCCTTATAAATTGTTCAGTAGTGTTCCTGGAGGATGACTAAGGAATTAGTGCTCTGTTATGATTTCTTGATAGAATTGTCAAACTACTGTCCTATGTATTAGTACTGATTATTTGGGTCCTTATCCTTGCTTCAAAGGATGCTGGTAGGTAAATCGGTGGCCTTATTAACCATGCTATGCCATTGTTAGCTATATTAGTACTGATTATTTGGTTAGCTGTAGTAGGAGAGTGCCTGCTGATTAGTGTTTATTTGCTTTTTTGGGCGCTTAATTGGTTATTTGTCTGAAGGAGTGTTAGTTCTGATCATGATTGTTGTGCTTATGGCTTTAGAAAATGATAAACTGTTTGAATCTGATAGGCAGGTGTCCTTTTAGATTTTGTTGGTAAATCTGTTTTATTCAATGGTTATTGACAGTAGATTATCATTCCTATTTTAGGAAGGTATATTCCTGCAATATCATTGTTACCTTTTATTTGGACTACTACTGCTAGGACTTGCTCCAGATTTTAGGATTTCTTTTCTTTTAGGATTTATTTTCTTCTAGGACTACGTTTTTATTATTTTTCTGTTGTGATTGTTTTTTGAGCTCTTTCTTTTTCATTTCCTACTATCCTTATCCTAATTATCTTAAATTGTTATGATGTGTGTAACAGGATTAGATCTTGGATTTGCTAGTGGACTTTGGGAGTTTCTTAGCCAGCTTGGTGATTCCATATTTTTCACTATTTCAGCAAGTCTTTTGTAAGCATTAAACTTTCAGCACTACATTTCTATCTTATGTGTACATCTGTTTGCTTCCAATTGCTATATATGTATTGTTGTTACTAAAAATGATGAAGCTCCTGTCAATTGCTATACATATATATGTGTATGATGATCCTCCTTTCCTACAGTAGTATAACTAGGATATAAAGCGCATTGAACTAACAATCTTGTATGGTGCCTAAACTACAATGATTCAGGAACATCAGATGACCCGAGGGTTGCAGTACATGGAATGCATTTGCAAATGCAGCCAAAACCTGATATATACCAAAAAAGATTGTTATATTCCTCCCTGGTACAATAAATAATAAACTAAAATAGTTCCTGGTACAAAAAGAATAAACTATACATAGTTAATTTCTTCTCTGCAGCATCTTTCTGAATGACCCTAATTGTCACTGACAATATCTAGACAGATTGAAAACAATTTAACTTCAGTACTTCAAGTAATTTGCATGAAAGATTTTTGAAGTCCAACTTCTGAATCCAGAATTTGATTAGTTCCATAAATTTGTATGACCACAGATTTAGAAAATTTTCAGAGATTTGTATGACCAAAGATATAGTTCAGATTTGATTAGTTCCATAAATTTGTATGACCAAATATATATTTCAGATTTGTATAGTTTCAGAGATTTGTATGACCAAAGATACAGTTCAGATTTGAATTGTTTCAGAAAATTTTCTGCTCTGATTGTTGCTCAAAGAAATTTAGCAAAAAAATGGGGTCCTGGGAGACGCCACTGCTGCTTGAGGCCCTTGAGAGGCCCTTCGTGTCGTGATGATTTTGCAGGTACCCCGAGAGGCCCTTGAGTTTGCCGGAATGTCGATTAACTTCCGTTCCGGCAAATTCGGGTACTCCATATGTCCTATTTTCAGCAAAGGTCATGCTGAAATTTTCCGTGAATTTTAGCATGACTTTGCTAAAAATTGGACATATGAGGTACTTGCTACTAATGCATCGGCCGGGGTATCTTAGTACTTAATTAAGTAGGATCAACCGCCCCTTTATTCTTGCTGTATTAAACCATAGGTGGCAATAGAGCCAAGTGATTAGTGCCAAGTGATTAGGCCCAACCTAGGGTGCCTCGGCATCGATAAACCCTAAATGATGAAAACTTAACTTGGCTGCCCCGGATGCCTTGGTGTAGATGAGAACCTAAATGATGTATGCTTAGGCTTTTAGGGTGCCTCGGCGTCGACAAACCCTAAATGATGAAAGCTTACGCTTTTAGGGTGCCTCGACGTCGACAAACCCTAAATGATGAAACCTTGGCTTTTAGGGTGCCTCGGTGTCGATAAGAACCTAAATGATGAAAGCTTAGGCTTTTAGGGTGCCTCAGCGTCGACAAACCCTAAATGATAAAAGCTTAGCTTTTAGGATGCCTCGGTGTCGACAAACCCTAAATGATGTAGTTTTGAATTATGAACATAGGATATGTAGTCATCATCATCGGACGATGAAAGGGACGACGAAAGTCTCCCGGCGGAGTGCGACTGGTGCCACGACGATCGAGGTCTGTGCGACATGCCTCACCTGGACGATGATCGGCGCTTCAGCATTAAGCTCGAGGAGACCTTCGAAGTTGAAATGGTACACAACAACGACAAGTGTTATTTTCATAATTAATCATGACTTCAACTATT
Source organism: Triticum aestivum (assembly GCF_018294505.1). Lineage (NCBI taxonomy): Eukaryota > Viridiplantae > Streptophyta > Magnoliopsida > Poales > Poaceae > Triticum > Triticum aestivum. The sequence goes on from NC_057809.1 coordinate 179,008,003, forward strand.
TCAACGTGTAATTTTCATCTTTTACAATTCGAGTATAGCTTATCCCATGCCATGCAAGACGCTATGTCTTGGAGAGGATGGATTTTGAAGACCATGAAATTTCTGAAACAAAGAAAATTCACCTAAGGACTCATCACGATGTGGACTTTGAAGTAAATCTATATAATTCTGAGAGCGTAACCCATTTTGGTTGCAAAAATTGGGAAGCATTTTTCAAGATGTATGGTTTTGATGAGGGTATGCTTATCACCATGGATCTTGGTAATCCTGACATCAACCAAGACAATATGGACATTTGGGTCCTTGTTGATACGCCTCCAGTTCTACCGCTATGTGAGTTTCTCAAACATAATTATTAGCTAATTTATATTGTTTATTTCAAAATAGTTGACAGCTTATTTTTATTGTTCAAAGAATATGCGGGAGATGGTAGACAAAACCCACTACACCGATGGCTCCGAATTAACAACTTACAAGGAGAAAAATCATTTGGTCGGATTTTGTACTGACATTGAGAATTACAATATCTACAATCAAACTCCTCAACATTATGGTAAATATGTGCCACTAGTGCATGTGTTCAACTACGGTAACTACCATGGAGATACCCTGGTAAGATTTTTACTATTACGACATCCGTGCATCTTTTGCATACTTCTAAAACTAGTACATCATTGCTAACTATGAAGTTATTACTATGTTTTTCAACAGATAATCCCAGAGAATTGTGTGCCTCATATGATGTATCTGAAAGGTAGTGTTAATGTTTTGAACATACAGCCAGGTCGTCCTACGAATCTCAACTGTCCATACGAGATTTCTAAAAGAAGTGGAGACATGAAAATCAAAGGATGGAAAAAATGTATGGACAGTCGTAAGGAGCTTCTTGGAAGCAAAAGGAAGCGAAGCGCAAGAATTGGAGACAGGATGTTCTCCATTCTCCATAATGGAGAGTCAGGGTCTATATTGTTTTATGCTATTTGTCAGGACCCCGACTCGATGCCACATAGTCTAGCATGTAACACCTCATATCACTTTGCGGTCTCACGCACGGTATCCCCATGGGTGTCGCCTTACCTTTGCCCGGGACCGTTTGCGCCTTTTGGCACACATATATGATGGTGTCGCTGGCATCCATATGACAAAGAGCCCGGGCTAACATGGCTAGTCGTAAACCCAAAGTGGCACTAACTTACAGGGACAGGCATCCATGACCCAGCATCGAACGTGTCGGTCATCAGCGAGTGAATCCAGGCTGTAGCACTGGGCTAACAGGACTCCGGTGAACCGGGCTGTAGCAGGCTAATAGGACTCCGGTATTCATCGCGTGACATTTCCCCGAAGGGATAGACACAGGATCGAAGAAGGACACATGCCGGCCAGCCTAAGTGTTTCGGAGCAGTAGCAAGCTACCAGGGCTCAGTGGAAGCACTAGGAGACATTTCCCGGTAAGAAAGACTACTAAGGATAAACAACTAGATAGTCAGATCCCACACATAGCAATACACATTACACGTACGCATAACATGCAAGTATGTGTTGTACAACATGGCATCACAGCATAACTCAACAACTCAAATAGATAAAGGCTCAGAAGAGCCATCATAGCAATTATTGCAAACAGGGGTCACAAGACCCATCATACAGAGCATACAAGCAACAAGCGGAAGCATTACATGTCTGGGTACAGACATCTACAAATGAAAAAGGCTGAAGAGCCTGACTATCCACAACATCCGATCAAGATCGTAGCTGAGGTACTAGCTACTAGTTGAAGTCCACGAGAACACTAGTAAGACCGAAGTCTCCGCTGCAAAAACATAAATGAAGCAACATGAGTACAAAGGTACTCAGCAAGACTTACATCAGATCCTAGCATACATGCATTTGTATCAAGAGGGTACTGTGGGGTTTAGTTGCAGCAGGCCAGCTTTGACTCTGTGGCTATCCTGTTCTACGACTATCAGAAACTCTTGAGGTGAGACAACGTACACGAGTCCACTAATCACCACACAATACACTACTATGGATTCATCCCCGTCTCCCTATGAGAAGGCCATCCATAGCACTCACACTTGTCTTGAGCTTTTTAGGGTATCCACTTCAAGTTGTCTATGTACCATGTAAGCATCCAAGAAGTCCATAACCGCGGACCCGGCTATTCGAATAGATCATGTTAACCCTGCAGGGGTGTACTTCTTCACACACGCTCTCGCCACTTACCGCCATGTACACGTCATGTATCTCGGCAACCTTCAAGCGGAAGCCTAGCGAGGGTGTCAGCCACGACCTGACTAACCACACAAGACTCTAGTCCAGGTTTATCGCCTATTCGGGTTCCATCCGCAAGGAGATCCGGCCGGGGTGTCGCTCACGGCCCCAAACGATGTGAGCAGGGTTCCCAAGCCCACCATCCGGGTGCCACTTGGTACACCGTGCCACGTGTGCCTAGTCTGTCCCAAGCCCACCCTGCCGGGTGCCACTTGGTAGAAAAATAGCACTACCTACAAACACCAGAAACTAGTTGCGACTCCTAGACAGAGATCAAGTTGGTTAATAAGTCGAGAGGGCTTGGAGCGCCCGGAGCCCAATGTGTGGTAGTATCGAGTCATTGGACAACATACATAGAACTCGGTGCTTAAGGACGGTTCCAGTGAGACAACCCACCATGTACTCCTACATGGCCTCTCACCGCTACCTTTACCAAATCGTGTTCACACACTTCACTCTCAGCATCAGAACATATCATAACACTCCAATTCATTCCCAATGAACCAGACCTGACACAACTCTAAGCAATAGCAGGCATAGCATGGTAGGAACACAACAATGGCTCAATCAACTCCTACACATGCTAGTGGGTTTCAACTATTTACTGTGGCAATGACAGGTCATGCAGAGGAATGGGTTCAACTACCGCAGCACAAAGTAGCAGATGAATCGTTGTTGTCCTAATGCAATAACTGAGAGCAGGAGCGAGAGAGTAGGGTTTTATCGGAATGAACAAGGGGGTTTGCTTGCCTGGTAAATCAACAGAGGAGGCACTGCTTCACCGACAGGTACTCTGGAACAGCTCCGGAGCAGGACCTATCGAGAAGGAACGGTGCCAACAATCAAAACACAAGCATATGCAACACAATGATGCATGAACATGGCATGAAGATGTGATGCTGATTGTGCTAATGCAACTAGTACTCATTTGGTTTGAAGTCCATTTGAACCAAAGCTCAAATGCAATTCTAAATTAAGTCTCTTATATATGCCATAATGTGTTTTCTCATATTCAGCATGTATAAGTTGGTTTGTCATGCATGAAACCAGTACAGATGGAAAGATTGCATTTTTCTGATAATTTTTCATATATAAATTATTTCAATCTGAGCTACGGTTGAATTGATATGAATTTTTGAAGTTTAAAACAATTTCTGGAATTTCCTGATTTAATTTAAATCCAGAAATCATATTATTGCGTTAGCATGACGTCAGCACGACGTCAGCAGTCAACTGCGGCTGACTGGGGTCAAACCTGACGTGTGGGGTCCACACGTCAGTGACAGGGGGTTAAACAGGGTTAGATTAACTTAATTAACAGATTAGGGGGGTCGGGCCCACTGGTCAGTGTTAGTGGCTAATTAGGTTTAGTTATTTTTTTAACTAAAATTAGCAGGGCCTGGCCCCACTAGTCAGCGACCCTGGGGGGTCAAATCCCAGGTCAAACAAGTCAAACCCGCCGGCGGTTAGTCGCCGGCGAGGCCTGAACGCGACGGAGGGCTGCGGAATCGTCGCTCCGGCGACCAATCGCGCGGCGGAGAGCACCTACGCGAAGCCCAGGCTCGCGCGCATCCAGTGGCGCCCTCTGTTTCACCGGAGACGGTCTATATCGCCGGCGGCGACCACTTGGGCGGCGACCGGAGTTCGGGATAGCGCGGGCGTGGGGCTGCAGCTCGCGTTCGAGCGAACGGAGGGCACAGGCGGTAGCTACGAGGCAGCAGGAGCACGTCGAGCTACTACGCGAGGCGGAGGTGCTCGGGGGCACGGAGCTCGCCAGCCATGGCAGACGGCGGCTTCGGGCGCTCGCGGGGCAGCGGCTACAGGGCACGCGCGAGAGAGAGAGGTGAGGGGAAAGGAAGAGGGGCTCACGGCGGACTCGCAGAGCAGACCGGTGTGCTCGGGGACGTCCTGCGTCCGGCGAATCGACGGCGATGGCGGCAAGGTCGATCTCCGGCATTGGTGGTGAAGAAGACAACGGCGTCGGCGATGGAGCGCGTCTGGAGGTGCGTGGCTTGACGAGGAGGTAGAGGGGGTCGTGGCGGAGCTGGGAAGCGTGTCGGGGAGGCGAGGGGAGGCCGGTGGCCACGGCAACGGCGAGCGGCGGCGACGATGGCGCTCGGGTGTGCGAGGGAGAGAGCAGGGGGAGAGGAGGAGGGAGAGGGAGAGTGCGAGAGAGGTCGGGGTGGCTGCGTGGCGTCTCCGGGGCATCCAGACAAGGAGGGGAGAGGGCAGGCAGATAGAGAGGCTGGTGGCGTGGCGCGGTGGCGCGCGCGCGCGCCGAGCACGCTCCCCTCCCTCTGTCGAGGACGAAGACGACAGAGGAGGAGGCGGCCTGGGCCGCCTGCTGGCTGGGCCGGCCTGCTGCTGCTGGGCCAGAGGCGCCAGGCAGAAGCCCAGGTAAGATTTTTCCTGTTTTATTTCTTTTTCTAAATTTTCTGACATTTGTTCTGATTTAGTAATAATACTAAATCAATTTATTTACTTATGCCATTTTTTTATGGAAGCTAGTTATATTAATCCAGAGCTCCTTTATAAATGGCATAATTTTTGGACATATATTAATATATATAACTAATATATTTCCAATGCAAATATTTATCGGATTAATCCAAATGGCCAAAATAAATATCCATGAGCTCCTAAAAATATTGGTTTGATTTTTATCTCTGTCCAATATTTTCAGAGAGCAACATGAGCATTTTCTTGGACCCTTTTGGAGAAATTTTTATTTGGGTCATTTTCAAAAATGATTCTGAGGGTTCCACCAATCCTCATTTCAAATTTAAATGAAATTTAAACATGATGCACAAATGACTAGCTAGTCTAGGTCATACCAGACTAGGGATGTGACACTATTTTAGCTTAAATAGGATATTTAGGTCCTGCCTAATACTGATGATCATGTGCTAAGAACAATTAAGTAGGGTTGGTTCGAAGACTATCAAGATGATGGTTGTATGACTTGTTATGAATAACGTGTAGAAGTTGTATGATGATGATTAGTAGGACTTGTTAGGATTAGTATTACTTCCGACAAACTCGATACTCGCGGTCTTGAGACTTGTAATGTTTTATCTTTGTTCGGTATTTTGAATTCGGAGACTAATATGATGAATTGTATTCGGAGACTAATTTTCTATTGTATTCGATGAATCTGATGTTGCTGTGTGCTGCTGTCTATATTCTGTCCAATAATATATTTTGTAACCTGTGCAAAAATCAAAAAAGCAAAAAAAAATAAAACCTAATATTCATACTAATGGCGCACCACACAAGACACTAATGGCGCACTGTGATCATCACACTAATGGCGCATTAACTGCTGGTGCGCCATTAGAATGGCAAAGCACATGGGTACATATGGCCCCCTGGGAGGCATTATAATGGCGCACTGCAGGCTATACTAATGGCGCACTACGTGGTGCGCCATTAGAACACCGGATACAAATGGCGCACCGGTGGTGCGCCATTAGAATTTAATTCTAATGGCGTGATGCCAGTGGCGCACCGGTAGTGCGCCATTAGAAGGCAAATTCGGTGCGCCACTAGCATGCCTTTTCCTAGTAGTGACTTGTGTGTCTATGGGGTGCCCCCCTCCCCCGTATATAAAGGAGGTGAGTAGGGGAGGGGCCAGCCCTCTTTATGGCGTGCCCTAGGGGAGTCCTACTCCCACCGGGAGTAGGATTCCCTCCTTCCATGTAGTAGGAGTAGGAGAGAAGGAAGGGGAGGAGAGGAGAAAGGAAAGGGGGGCGACCCCATCCCAATTCGGATTGGGCTAGGGGGCACGCCTCCCACCTTTTCCTTCCCTCTCCTCTTTTCCACTAAGGCCCAATAAGGCCCATATACTCCCCGGGGGGTTCCGGTAACCTCCCGGTACTCCGGAAAATGCCCGAACTCATCCAGAACCATTCTGATGTCCAAACATAGTCTTCCAATATATCAATCTTTATGTCTCGACCATTTCGAGACTCCTCGTCATGTCCGTGATCAAATCCAGGACTCCGAACTACCTTCGGTACATCAAAACACATAAACGTGTAATACCGATCGTCACCAAACGTTAAGCGTGTGGACCCTACGGGTTCGAGAACTATGTAGACATGACCGAGACATGTCTCCGGTCAATAACCAATAGCGGAACATGGATGCTCATATTGGCTCCTACATATTCTACGAAGATCTTTATCGGTCAAACCGCATAACAGTATACGTTGTTCCCTTTGTCATCGATATGTTACTTGCCTAAGATTCAATCCTCGGTATCTCAATACCTAGTTCAATCTCATTACCGGCAAGTCTCTTTACTCGTTCTGTAATGCTACATCCCATAACTAACTCATTAGCTACATTGCTTGCAAGGCTTATTGTGATGTACATTACCGAGAGGGCCCAGAGATACCTCTCCGACAATTGGAGTGACAAATCCTAATCTTGATCCATGCCGACTCAACAAACACCATCGGAGACACTTGTAGATCACCTTTATAATAACCCATTTACATTGTGACGTTTGGTAGCACACAAAGTGTTCCTCCGGTATCCGGGAGTTGCATGATCTCATAGTCATAGGAACATGTATAGTTATGGAGAAAGCAATAGCAACAAACTAAACGATCATCGTGCTAAGCTAACAGATGGGTCAGGTCAATCACATCATTCTCTAATGATGTGATCCCGTTAATCAAATGACAACTCATGTCTATGGTTAGGAAACATAAACATCATTGATTCAATGAGCTAGTCAAGTAGAGGCAAACTAGTGACACTATGTTTGTCTATGTATTCACACATGTTGTCGTGGAATTGTCACGGCAGATGTCCTAGAGAAAGGACTTAGTCATAGGGCCATCACACTAGGAAGCTTAAAGGGGTTAATCGGTACAAAGGACACGAGAGGGTTTTATACTAGTTCGGCCCCTTACGATGAAGGTAAAAGCCTACGTCTAGTTGGGATTGGTATTGCTGGGGTTTCGATCACCAAGAGGCTCAACTCGCCGGCTTGGTTATCGTTTTGTTGTTTCTTGCCCTAAGCCGCCACTGGGTCGTCCCCTTATATACATGGGTTGACGCCTGGTGGCCTACAAAGTCCCGGCCGGCTCATAATCATATTCGGCTCGGTGACTTCCTTTACATGTCGTTCTTTACAAGTCTTGCCTTACATACGGCGGTTTTCAATATCGGGCCTTAAGCCGCCTCCAGGCCTTTGGGCCTTCTATAAGGTTTAATAAACTATCGTCTTGAATGTTTACTGGGCTTCTAGCGTAACCCCCCATTGGGGCTGACCCGTCCCCTCCTGGGCGGGTCATGTCTGATAATAATATCCCCCACATTAGGCCCCAGGTTGACTTTGAATTTCATTCTTTGTCAATCTTCAATACTTAGACCAAAATCCATCTTCTTATCTTCGCTGAAGTTTTTGTAACCCGCCATGACGTCATCTCTTGAAAATGCAAAAAACTTTCATGACATCATCTCCCAACGGATCTTTTATCTTTAATGCTTCCCGAGAATCGAGGAGTCTGTGTAGCTAGATAACCATTATTCGGCTCTCCTCGATTTTCGCGCTTGTCTATTCCCATCTTTTCCTTATAAATAGGCACGCCTAGGCCTTCCTCATTCTCCTCTCTCGCTCCGTCTTCTTCCTCTCGCGCACCCCCTGCTGCTCGAGCTTCGCCGCCGCTGCGCTTCACCTCTGTCTTCATCGACGTTGGCTGCTGCATCAACCTGAACCGATCCAGAGAACAGCGGCGACCTCCAGAGAAGACCTGTGACTGTAAGTTCTCTTCTTTTCACTTCTTAGATCCGCACTTAGGGTTTCCAGATTCTTTCGTGTTCTTCCGAGATCATCGCATTCCCTTGTAGTTTTTCCACTACAGGCCTCTTCTTGATCCATATATATATATATATATATATATATATATATATATATATATATATATATATATATATATAGGGTCGCGCTATTCGTCATCCTGGGTGAGTAATAGTTATTCTTCACCCCTCTATTTTACCATCAATGCACCATAATTTTATGTTCCGTAAGTTTTGTCTTATTTCCGACGCAAAAAGGGACTGTAAAAAATATATAATCTCCGTAAAAAATATTTTATGTTTCGTAAAATTACAAACGTAAAAACATAGTCTAAAATACACATAAACTACATATTTTCTTGTCTTATGACCTATATTTTTATTTTCTTATGTCAAATTTTAAGTAGTGAATCAATAGGAATGTAACTATTTGAATTCGAAACGTAATTTAATTATGAAATGATCGTAAGATTACCTCGGGTGAAGAATAACTTATTCTACACCATGGGTGATGAATAGTAACACTATATATATATATATATATATATATATATATATATATATGCTCGTGCGGTAGTGTTCTTGTGCCTTTTCTTGATCCACAGATCCCTTTCTCTGTTTCAAAGGCTGCATTAGAACTTACATACTCTTCTGCGCTGAACTTTTTTAGGTCTAGAATTTTTTCCATTTTGAATAACCATTTGATATGGAATAATACCAAACAATTTAGGAAACTTTTTTGTCTCAACACTTAGCTGAAATTGCCTTCTTCAAATATCTGTAGTCATCGCGGCTTATCATGCCGGCTTAATTTTCCTTATATGTCATTAGCCCTTAACTAAGCCGCCATTACTTGTTTGCATCTTCATCACTTAACTGTCAATCTCACCATTAAACTGAACCGGCATGTTGCTTTTCTTTTCAGTTCTTCTTTGCACATCAGGTCGTCCAAAGCACCAACCATCTGTAACTGGGTTCCCTCAACCGTAACTGGGGAACGTTTGAAAGAGTTCTTCACCATAGGATTTCTGCCGGCGAAAACCGTCATGTCTTACCGTGCCCCTGACTCGGAAGAAGAACGGCCTAATCCAAGAGACGGCGAAGTGATCGTTTTCACTGACCACATGAACCATGGCTTCTCACCGCCCGACTCAAAGTTCTTCAGAGAGGTCCTCCACTTCTTCAAACTCCATCCTCAAGATATCGGGCCTAATTCCATATCTAACATCTGTAACTTCCAAGTACTCTGTGAAGTATATCTTCAACAAGAGTCAGCCGTGGAGTTGTTTAGATAATACTTTTATCTGAACCTGCAGAACGAGTGCACCAACGGCCTTATCTTAGAGCCGGAGGCATATCAATTCAGCGCCGGCAGGGTGCCGTCTTCCCCCTCATTGTCTTACCAAGTCACCCAAAGGACTGGAACCAGACTTGGTTCTACTGCCAGGACACTTCACCAGCAAACGAGAAGCCACTGCTGGGTTATCGCCCCGATCGTCTTGACTCCAAGTTTGCGCTTCCTGATAAGCTTACTGTCGCTGAATACAAGAGGCTGATACCATCCATCAAAAGGATCGATGCTCTATTGGGGAACAGGTTAACTGGAGTTGATCTGACCCTTGCTAGATCCCATGGCGGGTCATCCCTTTAAGCCACCGGTCAAAGATGATGTATGAGTATGGTGGGGTCCCAGATGACTCTCTTCGTCACAGCCCCATTCAATTGACAGAAGAAGATATTGTCTCAATGTCGACCCTTCTGGTGAATGGGAAATACGAAGATTGCAGCATTGTTGGGTTAAACCCCTTCTGCAATCTTAACCCGGTGCCAGAAGTAAGAATATTCTGAACTCTCTCCTTTGTATTTTTCCCAGCCGTATTGTTCAATACTTGCATGACTTTTCATCTTTACCTGTCTGCAGGCCAATCTGACTTCTGGAAAGTTAAGTATGACCACGAGGCTGCCAAGAAAGCGAAAGCCGCCGCCATAAATACCAAGAAAACGACTCGGAGATCGAAAAAGAAGAAGAAGAACACTGCTGTGTTGGAAATAGGCCCTAGAGGCAATAATAAATTGATTATTATTATTATATTTCCTTGTTCATGATAATCGTTTATTATCCATGCTAGAATTGTATTGATAGGAAACTCACATACATGTGTCGATACATAGACAACACCATGTCCCTAGTAAGCCTCTAGTTGACTAGCTCGTTGATCAATAGATGGTTACGGTTTCCTGACCATGGACATTGGATGTCGTTGATGACGGGATCACATCATTAGGAGAATGATGTGATGGACAAGACCCAATCCTAAGCCTAGCACGAAGATCATGTAGTTCGTTTGCTAAAGCTTTTCTAATGTCAAGTATCATTTCCTTAGACCATGAGATTGTGCAACTCCCGGATACCGTAGGAATACTTTGGGTGTGCCAAACGTCACAACGTAACTGGGTGGCTATAAAGGTGCACTACGGGTATCTCCGAAAGTGTCTGTTGGGTTGGCACGAATCGAGACTGGGATTTGTCACTCCGTGTAAACGGAGAGGTATCTCTGGGCCCACTCGGTAGGACATCATCATAATGTGCACAATGTAACCAAGGATTTGATCGCGGGATGATGTGTTACGGAACGAGTAAAGAGACTTGCCGGTAACGAGATTGAACAAGGTATCGGGATACCGACGATCGAATCTCGGGCAAGTACAATACCGCTAGACAAAGGGAATTGTATACGGGATTGATCGAATCCTCGACATCGTGGTTCATCCGATGAGATCATCGTGGAACATGTGGGAACCAACATGGGTATCCAGATCCCGCTGTTGGTTATTGACCGGAGAACGTCTCAGTCATGTCTGCATGGTTCCCGAACCCGTAGGGTCTACACACTTAAGGTTCGATGATGCTAGGGTTATAAAGGAAGTTTGTATGTGGTTACCGAATGTTGTTCGGAGTCCCGGATGAGATCCCGGACGTCACGAGGAGTTCCGGAATGGTCCGGAGGTAAAGATTTATATATGGGAAGTCCTGTTTTGGTCACCGGAAAAGTTTCGGGTTTTATCGGTAACGTACCGGGACCACCGGGAGGGTCCCGGGGGTCCACCAAGTGGGGCCACCAGCCCCGGAGGGCTGCATGGGCCAAGTGTGGGAGGGGACCAGCCCCAGGTGGGCTGGTGCGCCCCCCCACCAAGGCCCAAGGCGCAAGGGAGAGTGGAAGGGGGCAAACCCTAGGCCAGATGGGCCTAAGGCCCACCTAGTGGTGCGCCCCCTCTCTCCCCCCTTGGCCGCCCCCCTAGATGGGATCTAGGGCTGGCCGCCACCCCTAGGGGTGGAAACCTAGGTGGGGCGCAGCCCCTCCCCTCCCCTATATATACTTGAGGTTTTGGGCTGCCAGACACACGAGTTCCTCTCCTTCTTGGCGCAGCCCTACCCCTCTCCCTCCTCGTCTCTTGCGGTGCTTGGCGAAGCCCTGCTGGAGTACCACGCTCCTCCACCACCACCACGCCGTTGTGCTGCTGCTGGATGGAGTCTTCCTCAACCTCTCCCTCTCTCCTTGCTGGATCAAGGCATGGGAGACGTCACCGGGCTGTACGTGTGTTGAACGCGGAGGTGCCGTCCGTTCGGCACTAGGATCTCCGGTGATTTGGATCACGACGAGTACGACTCCTTCAACCCGTTCTCTTGAACGCTTCCGCATAGCGATCTACAAGGGTATGTAGATGCACTCTCCTTCCCCTCGTTGCTGGTTTCTCCATAGATAGATCTTGGTGACACATAGGAAAATTTTGAATTTCTGCTACGTTCCCCAACAGTGGCATCATGAGCTAGGTCTATTGCGTAGTTTCTATGCACGAGTAGAACACAAAGTAGTTGTGGGCGTTGATTTTGTTCAATATGCTTACCGTTACTAGTCCAATCTTGATTCGGCGGCATTGTGGGATGAAGCGGCCCGGACCGACCTTACACGTACTCTTACGTGAGACTGGTTCCACCGACTGACATGCACTAGTTGCATAAGGTGGCTAGCGGGTGTCTGTCTCTCCCACTTTAGTCGGATCGGATTCGATGAAAAGGGTCCTTATGAAGGGTAAATAGCAATTGGCATATCACGTTGTGGTTTTTGCGTAGGTAAGAAACGTTCTTGCTAGAAACCCATAGCAGCCACGTAAAACATGCAAACAACAATTAGAGGACGTCTAACTTGTTTTTGCAGGGTATGCTATGTGATGTGATATGGCCAAAAGAATGTGATGAATGATATGTGATGTATGAGATTGATCATGTTCTTGTAATAGGAATCACGACTTGCATGTCGATGAGTATGACAACCGGCAGGAGCCATAGGAGTTGTCTTTATTTATTGTATGACCTGCGTGTCATTGAACAACGCCATGTAATTACTTTACTTTATTGCTAACCGGTAGCCATAGTAGTAGAAGTAATAGTTGGCGAGCAACTTCATGGAGACACGATGATGGAGATCATGATGATGGAGATCATGGTGTCATGCCGGTGACAAGATGATCATGGAGCCCCAAGATGGAGATCAAAGGAGCTATATGATATTGGCCATATCATGTCACTATTATTTGATTGCATGTGATGTTTATCATGTTTTGCATCTTGTTTACTTAGAACGACGGTAGTAAATAAGATGATCCCTCATAATAATTTCAAGAAAGTGTTCCCCCTAACTGTGCACCGTTGCGACAGTTCGTTGTTTCGAAGCACCACGTGATGATCGGGTGTGATAGATTCTAACGTTCACATACAACGGGTGTAAGACAGATTTACACACGCGAAACACTTAGGTTGACTTGACGAGCCTAGCATGTACAGACATGGCCTCGGAACACAAGAGACCGAAAGGTCGAGCATGAGTCGTATGGTAGATACGATCAACATGAAGATGTTCACCGATGATGACTAGTCCGTCTCACGTGATGATCGGACACGGCCTAGTTGACTCGGATCATGTAATCACTTAGATGACTAGAGGGATGTCTATCTGAGTGGGAGTTCATAAGATGAACTTAATTATCCTGAACATAGTCAAAAGGTCTTCGCAAATTATGTCGTAGCTCGCGCTTCAGTTCTACTGTTTAGATATGTTCCTAGAGAAAATTTAGTTGAAAGTTGATAGTAGCAATTATGCGGACTAGGTCCGTAAACTGAGGATTGTCCTCATTGCTTCATAGAAGGCTTATGTCCTTAATGCACCGCTCAGTGTGCTGAACCTCGAACGTCGTCTGTGGATGTTGCGAACATCTGACATACACATTTTGATAACTACGTGATAGTTCAGTTAAACGGTTTAGAGTTGAGGCACCGAAGACGTTTTGAAACGTCGCGAAACATATGAGATGTTTCGAGGGCTGAAATTGGGATTTCAGGCTCGTGCCCACGTCAAGAGGTATAAGACCTCCGACGATTTTCTTAGCCTGCAAACTAAGGGAGAAAAGCTCAATTGTTGAGCTTGTGCTCAGATTGTCTGAGTACAACAATCATTTGAATCGAGTGGGAGTTGATCTTCCAGATGAGATAGTGATATTTCTCCGAAGTCATTACCACCAAGCTGCTAGAGCTTCGTGATGAACTATAATATATCAGGGACATATATGATGATCCTTGAGATATTCGCGATGTTTGACACCACAAAAGTAGAAATCAAGAAGGAGCATCAATTGTTGATGGTTGGTGAAACCACTAGTTTCAAGAAGGGCAAGGGCAAGAAGGGATACTTCATGAAACGGCAAATCAGCTGCTGCTCTAGTGAAGAAACCCAAAGTTGAACCCAAACCCGAGACTAAGTGCTTCTGTAATAAGGGGAACAGCCACTGGAGCAGAATTACCCTAGATACTTGGTAGATGAGAAGGCTGGCAAGGTCGGTAGAAGTATATTGGATATACATTGTGTTAATGTGTACTTTACTAGTACTCCTAGTAGCACCAGGGTATTAGATACCGGTTCGGTTACTAAGTGTTAGTAACTCGAAATAAAAGCTACGGAATAAACGGAGACTAGCTAAAAGGTGAGATGACGATATGTGTTGGAAGTATTTCCAAGGTTGATCAAATATCGTACGCTCCCTCTACCATCAAGATTGGTGTTTGCGTTGAGCATAGACATGATTGGATTATGTCTATCGCAATACGGTTATTCATTTAAGGAGAATAATGGTTACTCTGTTTATTTGAATAATACCTTCAATGGTCTTGCACCTAAAATGAATGGTTTATTGAATCTCGATCGTAGTGATACACATGTTCATGCCAAAAGATATAAGATAGTAATGATAGTACCACCTACTTGTGGCACTGCCACGTAAGTCATATCGGTATAAAACGCATGAAGAAGCTCCATGTTGATGGATCTTTGGGCTCACTCGTTTTTGAAAAGTTTGAGACATGCGAACCATGTCTATTGGTGTATATGCATGAAGAAACTCCATGCAAATGGACCGTTTGGACTCACTTGATTTTGAATCACTTGAGACATGCAAATCATACCACATGGGCAAGATGACTGAAAGCCTCGTTTTCAGTAAAATGGAACTAGAAAGCAACTTGTTGGAAGTAATACATTTTGATGTGTGCAGTCCAATGAGTGCTGAGGCATGTAGTGGATATCGTTATGTTCTTACTTCACAGATGATTTGAGTAGATGTTGAGTATATTTACTTGATGAATCATGAGTCTGAATTATTGAAAGGTTCAAGTAATTTCAGGGTGAAGTTGAAAGATCGTCGTGACAAGAGGATAAAAGATCTATGATATGATCATAGAGATGAATATCTGAATTACGAGTTTGGCACAGAATTAAGACATTGTGGAAATTGTTTCACAACTAATACAGCCTGGAACACCATAGTGTGATGGTGTGTCCGAACATCATAACTGCACCCTATTGGATATGATGCATACCATGATGTCTCTTATCGAATTACCACGATAGTTTATGGGTTAGGCATTAGAGACAACCACATTTACTTTAAATAGGGCACCACGTAATTCCGATGAGATGACACCGTATGAACTATGGTTTAGAGAAACCTAAGCTGTCATTTCTTAAAAGTTTGGGGCTGCGACGCTTATGTGAAAAAGTTTCAGGCTGATAAGCTCGAACCCAAAGCGGATAAATGCATCTTCATAGGACACCCAAAACAGTTGGGTATACCTCCTGTCTCAGATCCGAAAGCAATAAGGGATTGTTTCTAGAATCGGGTCCTTTCTCGAGGAAAAGTTTCTCTCGAAAGAATTGAGTGGGAGGATGGTGGATACTTGATGAGGTTATTGAACCGTCTCTTCAACTAGTGTGTAGCAGGGCACAAGGAGTTGTTCCTGTGGCACCTACACCAATTGAAGTGGAAGCTTATGATAGTGATCATGAAACTTCGGATCAAGTCACTCCCAAACCTCGTAGGATGACAAGGATGCGTACTACTTCTAAGTGGTACGTAATCCTGTCTTGGAAGTCATGTTGATAGACAACAATGAACCTACAAGCTATGGAGAAGCGATGGTGGGCCCGGATTCCGATAAATGGCTCGAGGCCATAAAATCCGAGAGAGGATCCATGTATGAAAACAAAGTGTAGACTTTGGCAGAACGGCTCGATGGTCGTAAGGCTGTTGAGTACAGATGGATTTTAAAAGGAAGACGGACAATGATGGTAAGTATCACCATTAAGAAAGCTCGACTTGTCGTTAAGATTTTTTCCGACAAGTTCAAGGAGTTGACTATGATGAGACTTTCTCACTCGTAGCGATGCTAAGAGTCTGTTGGAATTATATTAGCGATTACTGCATTATTTATGAAATCTTGCAGATAGGATGTCAAAACATTGTTTCCTCGACGATTTTCTTGAGGAAAGGTTGTATGTGATACAACCGGAAGGTTTTGTCAATCCTGAAAGATGCTAATAAGTATGCAAAGCTCCAGCAATCCTTCTAAGGACTGGAGTAAGCATCTCGGAGTTGGAATGTATGCTTTGATGAGATGATCAAAGATTTTGGGTGTATACAAAGTTTATGAGAAACTTGTATTTCCAAAGAAGTGAGTGGGAGCACTATAGAATTTCCGATGAGTATGTGTTGTTAACATGTTGTTGATCGGAAATGATGTAGAATTTCTAGAAAGCATGCAGAGTTATTTGAAAAGTGTTTTTCAATGGAAAGCCTGGATTAAGCTACTTGAACGTTGAGCATCAAGATCTATAAGGATAGATCAAAACGCTTAATGGTACTTTCAAATGAGCACATACCTTGACATGATCTTGAAGGTGTTCAAGATGGATCAGTCAAAGAAGGAGTTCTTGCCTGAGTTGTAAGGTATGAAGTTAAGACTTAAAGCTCGACCACGGCAGAAGAAAGAGAAAGGACGAATGTCGTCCCCTATGCTTTTGTCATAGGCTCTATACGGTATGCCATGCTGAGTACCGCACCTGATGTGTGCCTTGCCACATGTCTGGCAAGAGGGTACAAAGGTGATCCAGGAGTGGATCACTAGATAGCGGTCAAAATTGTCCTTGGAGTAATAAGGACATGTTTCTCGATTATGGAGGTGATAAAGAGTTCGGCGTAAAGGGTTACATCGATGCAAGCTTTAACACCTATCCGAATGACTCTGAGTAGCAAACCGGATACGTATAGTGGAGCAACCATTTGGAATAGCTCCAAGTGGAGCGTGGAAGCAGCATTTATAATATGACCTAGAGATTTGCGAAGTACATACGGATCTGAATGTTGCAGACCCGTTGACTAAAACCTCTCTCACAAGCAAAACATGATCAAACCCAGAACTCATTGAGTCTTAATCACATGATGATGTGAACTAGTTTAGTGACACTAGTAAACTCTTTGGATGTTGGTCACATGGCGATGTGACCTGTGAGTGTTAATCACATGGCGATGTGAACTAGATTATTGACTCTAGTGCAAGTGGGAGACTGTTGGAAATATGCCCTAGAGGCAATAATAAATTGATTATTATTATATTTCCTTGTTCATGATAATCGTTTATTATCCATGCTAGAATTGTATTGATAGGAAACTCAGATACATGTGTGGATACATAGACAACACCATGTCCCTAGTAAGCCTCTAGTTGACTAGCTCGTTGATCAATAGATGGTTACGGTTTCCTGACCATGGACATTGGATGTCGTTGATGACGGGATCACATCATTAGGAGAATGATGTGATGGACAAGACCCAATCCTAAGCCTAGCACAAGATCGTGTAGTTCGTATGCTAAAGCTTTTCTAATGTCAAGTATCATTTCCTTAGACCATGAGATTGTGCAACTCCCGGATACCGTAGGAATACTTTGGGTGTGCCAAACGTCACAACGTAACTGGGTGGCTATAAAGGTGCACTACGGGTATCTCCGAAAGTGTCTATTGGGTTGGCACGAATCGAGACTGGGATTTGTCACTCCGTGTGACGGAGAGGTATCTCTGGGCCCACTCGGTAGGACATCATCATAATGTGCACAATGTGATCAAGGAGTTGATCACGGGATGATGTGTTACGGAACGAGTAAAGAGACTTGCCGGTAACGAGATTGAACAAGGTATCGGGATACCGACGATCGAATCTCGGGCAAGTACAATACCGCTAGACAAAGGGAATTGTATACGGGATTGATCGAATCCTCGACATCGTGGTTCATCCGATGAGATCATCGTGGAACATGTGGGAACCAACATGGGTATCCAGATCCCGCTGTTGGTTATTGACCGGAGAACGTCTCGGTCATGTCTGCATGGTTCCCGAACCCGTAGGGTCTACACACTTAAGGCTCGATGACGCTAGGGTTATAAAGGAAGTTTGTATGTGGTTACCGAATGTTGTTCGGAGTCCCATATGAGATCTTGGACGTCACGAGGAGTTCCAGAATGGTCCGAAGGTAAAGATTTATATATGGGAAGTCCTGTTTTGGTCACCGGAAAAGTTTCGGGTTTTATTGGTAACATACCGGGACCACCGGGAGGGTCCCGGGGGTCCACCAAGTGGGGCCACAAGCCCCGGAGGGCTGCATGGGCCAAGTGTGGGAGGGGACCAGCCCCAGGTGGGCTGGTGCGCCCCCCACCAAGGCCCAAGGCGCAAGGGAGAGTGGAAGGGGGCAAACCCTAGGCTCAGATGGGCCTAAGGCCCACCTAGTGGTGCGCCCCCTCTCTCCCCCCTTGGCCGCCCCCCTAGATGAGATCTAGGGCTGGCCGCCATCCCTAGGGGTGGAAACCTAGGTGGGGGCGCAGCCCCTCCCCTCCCCTATATATACTTGAGGTTTTGGGCTGCCATGCACACGAGTTCCTCTCCTTCTTAGCGCAGCCCTACCCCTCTCCCTCCTCGTCTCTTGCGGTGCTTGGCGAAGCCCTGCTGGAGTACCACGCTCCTCCACCACCACCACGCCATTGTGCTGCTGCTGGATGGAATCTTCCTCAACCTCTCCCTCTCTCCTTGCTGGATCAAGGCATGGGAGACGTCGTCGGGCTGTACGTGTGTTGAACGCGGAGGTGCCGTCCGTTCTGCACTAGGATCTCCGGTGATTTGGATCATGGCGAGTATGACTCCTTCAACCCGTTCTCTTGAACGCTTCCGCATAGCGATCTACAAGGGTATGTAGATGCACTCTCCTTCCCCTCGTTGCTAGTTTCTCCATAGATAGATCTTGGTGACACGTAGGAAAATTTTGAATTTCTGCTACGGTCCCCAACATGCTGAAGATTGAATGAAGCTTGATGATCTGATTCGGAGGTAGCCCTTGATTCCCTTGGCCAATTTTTTAACAATCTTATTAACAGTGATCATTACTAGGATGACACCGGGGCCAGTCAGGCCGCGAAAGCAGAGGTAACTATCATTTCCTCCGACTCAGAGCCATTGCCAAGACAAAAAATTCGACGAGTGATCCGTAAAGTAAGGTTTTCTAACCCATTAGCTCACTTGGATCCCAACTTTCATTTGAAAAAATAGCAACATGAAAGCCGTCGTCAGGCTCGGACCGAAGATGAGCCGTCTGTTGTTCTTCAACAGACTCCTCAGAAGCGCCTGAATGAGGTTTACTTCTTTCTGTATTTAACTTTGTTTAATGGATCCTTTCCCCTGCCTTACTTTAACTTTGTTTTATCTTTTCAGGAGGTGTCTCGCTCTTCTGGCGACTCATCGCAGACGCAATTTTCGGCCTTCAAGACTGCCCCTGGGTAATGAAAAATCCTCCTTTTTCCGAGTTGTTCAAATTGTATCTTTATACTGACAATCCTGCAACATTTCTCTTAGTGGCCAAGCTAAATCCAAGAAGGCAAAGGCAGCTAAACCGGTGGAAGACCCGTCGGTGCTTGCATCTGACCCGGCCAGGTCATCTTCTCCATTAACCGACGCTCCAGAAGACCCGCATGTTGATGCAGAAGCAAATCCTCCTGAGCCGTCGTTTGATGAGACCACTGTGAACCCTTCTGCTACTGGACCATCAAGCTCAGCCAACCCGCCATCACCGTCTACACAAGACGTTCAGATCACCGGGAGCCGCTTTATTGAACCAGGGAATCCAACCGTGCTGACTCAGTGTACTGTGAAACAAGAGGCATTGGAGAGGCAGAAAGTTCGCTTTAACGTTGCCAATTACGACCATCTAAATGCCAACGATATTTTATCCGGCTATCTCAGCCATGTGCACTCCAGTCGCGACTCTGAGATCGAAATGGTCAAACAGTTGCAGCTGAAATACGAGGTATGTTCTTCCGGCTTATCTATATTCCTTCAACCCCCAAGTCTTCAGATTATGAGACAACCAGAATGATCTGTAGACTTTAGCATATAGGCCAAGACATTTACCTTTGATTTTCTTGAATTCAATAAAATAAAATAAAACTTCACCTGTAGTCCCCAAGAGCTGGTTCTTTTTAATCATAAATGAGTCGGTACCTTAAATTGTTTTGTACCATATTCAAAGAACTTAATATTCTGGCTTAACCTTGAGAAACTTGTTGAATTGGATACATTAGCCCCCAAGTGTCAGGTGTTGTTACTTTGTAAAGTACTTGGGACTTAAAGTATGTCTTTAGAGTCATAAGAATTCGATTTGGCATACATTAGCCCCCAAGTGTCAAGTGGTTTTTTGTAAAGTACTTGAAACTTGAATCTTGATTGTTGAACTTTTAGCGAAATCTTCACTCATCTGAGTATGCTCTTTTTGCAGAATGCTTTATCTGAACTGAACTCGCAATTGACTGATGCGAAGACCCGACTAGCAGGTTAGGAAACAGAAATCAAGTCTGTTAACTCCAAATTGCAAGTAAGTCTCTCTGAGACGGAAAACTTAAAGACCAGTTTGGCTGCCAAGAAGAAGACCTAGGCAGAGGAAAAAAATGCTTCTGACACAACACGCTGAGAGAGCTGAAGCAGCCCTTGAAGAGGTGTCAACAGAGCTGAACAGCTTAAAGGGCCGGGTGTCTCAAATGGTGGCCGCCATCTTTGGTAAGCCGTCTGTTTTTAATATTAGGTATTTTTGCTGATCCGGAATATAAGCCACCAACTGACTTTGTTTTTAAAACATGCGCAGGCCCACGAAGCAAGAACCTGAGCCAAGATCCTTTGATTAAACTGAAAGCAGTGTACACTTTAGTAGAACAACTGTATATTGGCGCAGAACGGGCACTTGCCGCCATCTCTCCTGCCAATCAAGGACCCAATCGGCTCAGCGACGTTTTGAAGAAACTATCAATCCTGCCTGTCAGATTTCAAGAAGTGAAGCGCTCCTGTGTGCGAGCCGGGGCTTTGACTGCCCTGAGCCGCTCCAAGGCTTGGGTGCCAGACCTAGACCCGGCGGACGTGGCCAGAGGCTATCCCACCGTGAAGGAAGACGGATCTCCCTTTGAGCAGGATGACTTCATGGCTTGCATGCGCGGAGTCCGGCCTCAGGCAACTACCCTTGGAGATGATACCAACATTGACAAATATCAGTCGGGTTTTGATGCTGAAAATAAGAAGATGGTGAATCCCTCGTACAAGGTGACGGATTTGATCCCGCCTGTAAGAGAAAATACATTTGCCCCGGAAGTTGACCCGGCGGGCCTGATCGACAATGAAGCAGAATTCGTTGTCGTGAATGGTTTTGACTGGTCAAAACCCAACTTCCAGCCAACAGAGGGCGGTGAACTGGCGAGGGAGGAATATAACCATCTTTATTGGCTTATAAAAAGCCGTGTAATAGTTTATCCATGAAAACACTAAATGCCTTGCTTATGCCATCGTGCATAAAACACTGTATGTGACTCCGTGTTTCCTGATGGCAATATATGCATTATATTTGATGATTGTTTCTGTAACATTTTAACTCTGTTCCCCGTAGATACAAGAGAAAAGACTGGCTTGGAGGCTTAGAATCGAACGGGTTCAAACACCCGGCTTATATCCAATATGTTTATCATAATAGAAAACAGAAAACAGATATAAATAAAGGACAAGGGCTGAAACTAACTCTTTAGTTAATGTAGCAGGCAATTATATATAAATAATAGCCATACTTGTACCTTTGATCCTTAGACCACTGGCTTGATAATCTAGGTAATGAAGCTGATAACTCAATCTTTCCGAGAAATCAATACCTTTGAATACTTTAATGATCGTCATACCTTGGTAGCCTTGTTGTCAAATAGACAAGCCGGCGAAGAAGATCATGCTAATTATTTGCAACAAGAAACTCAAAGGCAAATAACAGTTAACAAGTATGATTTAACCTTATATTTAAAGGTTGGTGGCTTTTGATTCGAATACGATTAGTAAACTAGACCAAAGGGGTTATGCTAAGGTTCGAATACGACCATATAGCCCCCAGTGGTTGTGGCGTTGCGCTCATCAAGAGGGTACTGACAGCTATGTTCTATTTGGTTCGAATACGACCTATGTTTGAACAGGAAGCCCCCAAATGACCTTGAGAGGTTTTTAACGACCCTAATTCGAATACGGTCCAAGTCGGACCCAAAAAGGGTTAAGCTATGATTCGGATACGATCAAGAAGCCCCCTAGTGAGTTTGGCCTTGAGCCGATCAAGAGGGTTACGACAGCTATGTTCTCTTTGGTTCGAATACAACCTATGTTTGAACAGGAAACCCCCAAGTGACCATGATAATTGCAGCTAGATTCGAATATGATCATAAGCCAGACCAAAAAAGGTTAGACTTGATTCAAATATGATCAACTCCTTAATAGTCATTTGAAAATAAGAAATAACAAAGATGCATAATCTTTGAAAAGAAAAGAGACCGATGGTCTTACTTTATTACTTATCATGGTATATACAATGTTAAAGTATGTACATGATGAGAGCCGGTAGCTCAGGTGTAGTATGGCCGAAGTTGAGCAATGTTCCACGGCCGGCGGGTCTCCTCCTCTGACTTACGTGAATCTTTGTGCTCTCAAACATCGATGAGGTAATACGACCCGTTGTTTAAATTCTTGCTGACCACAAAGGGTCCTTCCCAAGGTGGGGATAACTTGTGTGCATCTGACAGATCCTGGATGAGCCGGGGCACCAGGTCGCCTTCCTGAAAAGTCCTGGACTTTAATCCAGCGGCTGTGGTAACGGCGCAGGTCATGTTGATAAATTGCTGATCGAGCCGCTGCTAAGTCTCTTTCTTCATCCAACAAGTCAAGTGCATCCTGTTTGGCTTGTTCATTATTAGCTTCAACATAAGCCGCCACACGGGGCGGGTCATGACAGATGTCACTAGGCAACACTACTTCTGCTCCATAAACCATGAAGAAAGGTGTGTAACCTATAGACCTGTTAGGCGTGGTGTTGATACTCCACAACACCGAGGATAATTCCTCTACCCAACAACCCGGCGTTCGCTGTAAGGGGACCATAAGCCAAGGTTTGAGACCTTTCAAAAATTCCTGATTGTCTCTCTCAGCTTGACCATTGGATTGAGGATGAGCTACAGAAGAAACATCAAGCCGGATATGCTCACGTTGACAAAACTCCTCCATAGCCCCTTGGGACAGATTAGTGCCATTGTCAGTGATAATGTTGTGTGGAAAAACAAAACGGAAGATCACCTTTTTCATGAACTGAATCGCCGTGGCCGCGTCACACTTACTCACTGGCTCCGCCTCAACCCACTTAGTTAATTTATCAACTGCCACTAAGAGATGTGTCTTTTTATCCTTAGACCTTTTGAAAGGTCCCACCATGTCAAGCCCCCAGACCGCAAATGGCCAAGTGATTGGAATCATCCGAAGCTCTTGAGCCGGTACATGCGCTCGTCGTGCGAACTTTTGACATCCATCACATCTGCTGACCAGATCCTCTGCATTAGCGTGAGCCGTCAACCAGTAAAAACCATGACGAAAAGCCTTGGGTGCCAGAGATTTTGACCCGGCGTGATGACCACCATCGCCTTCATGGATCTCATGAAGTATTTCTTGACCTTCTTCAGGGGAAACACACCGCTGAAATGCTCCGGAGACACTGCGATGGTATAGTTCTCCATCCGAAATCGTCATTGACTTAGACCGTCGTGTTATCTGTCGAGCTAGGGTCTCATCCGCTAGCAACTCTCCCCGGGTAATGTAAGCCAAGAACGACACTGTCCAATCTGGGATGACATGAAGAGCCGCCACCAACTGCGCCTCCGGGTCAGGAACAGCTAAATCTTCTTCTGTGGGCAACTTGACAGACGGGTTATGCAAAACATCCAAAAAGGTGTTAGGTGGTACCGGCTAACGCTGAGACCCCAACCAGCTTAAAGCATCAGCCGCTTCGTTCTTTCGACGGTCAATGTGCTCCACCTGATAACCTTTAAAATACCCTGCAACAGCATCAACCTCCAGGCGATAAGCCTCCATGAGAGGGTCCTTGGAATCCCACTTGCCTGATACCTGTTGAACCACTAGATCTGAGTCGCCAAGACATCTGACCCGGCTCAAACTCATCCCTTTTGCCACTCGAAGACCATGGAGAAAGGCTTCATACTCTGCTGCATTGTTAGTGCAAGGAAACATCAACCGTAACACATAACAAAATTTGTCACCTCGCGGAGAGGTTAACACAACTCCAGCCCCCGAGCCTTCCAACTGTATGGACCCATCAAAATGAATAGTCCAATACGTGTTGTCTGGTTTCTCTTCTGGCATCTGCATCTCTGTCTAGTCATAAATGAAGTCAACCAGTGCTTGAGATTTGATAGCGGTACGTGGCACATACTTCAACCCATGAGACCCAAGCTCAATCGCCCACTTGGCAACTCGCCGAGTGGCTTCTCTGTTTTGAATGATGTCTCCCAAAGGAGCAGAGCTAACCACGGTGATTGGATGTCCCTGAAAATAATGCTTAAGCTTCCGCTTGCCATGAACACCCCATATACGAGCTTCTGCCAATGTGGATATCGTTGCTTGGATTCAATTAGCACCTCACTGACGTAGTAAACCGGCCGTTGAACCGGATGCTCCTTTCTAGACTCCTTGCACTCCACTGCCACACTAACAGCTCGTGAGTTGGCGGCCACGTATAACAGCAGCAGCTCTTTCTCAACTGGAGCAACCAGGACCGGCGGCTCAGCAAGCTGTGTCTTCAGATCTTCAAAAGTAGAGTTCGCGGCATTGCTCCAAACAAAATCATCTATTTTCTTCATCATATGATACAGAGGCAGTGCCTTCTCCCCTAACCGGCTTATGAACCGTCTCAAAGCAGCAACACGACCCGCCAGTCGTTGAACGTCATTGATGCATGTTGGCTTGGCCAGGGATGTAATTGCCTTGATTTTCTCCGGGTTAGCCTCAATACCTCTGTTAGACACCAAAAAACCCCAAGAGCTTGCCAGTTGGGACTCCAAAAACACACTTGGCCGGGTTAGGCATCATTTTGTAGACCCGGAGATTATCGAAAGTCTCTTTCAGATCTATGACCAAGGTTTCCTCTTTCTTGGATTTTACCACTATATCATCCACATAAGCATGAACATTACGCCCAATTTGATCGTGAAGACAATTCTGCACACACCGTTGGTAAGTCGCGTGGGCACTCTTAAGCCCAAAAGGCATAGAAACATAGCAGAAAGCTCCAAAAGGAGTGATAAAGGTCGTCTTCTCCTGATCCTTGACTGCCATCTTGATCTGATGATAACCAGAATAAGAATCCAAGAAACTCAAATGTGCGCAACCCGCCGTAGCATCAATGATCTGATCAATACGGGGGAGTGCAAAAGGATCAGCCGGACAAGCCTTGTTCAGATTGGTGTAATCCACACACATACGCCAGGTGCCATTCTTTTTTAGTACAAGCACCAGGTTGGCTAATCACTCCGGGTGAAAGACTTCTACAATGAACCCAGCTGCCAATAGCTGGGCCACCTCTTCTCCAATGGCCTTGCGCCTTTCTTCATTGAACCGTCGGAGAAATTGTCTGATAGGTTTAAACTTTGGATCAATATTGAGAGTGTGCTCAGCGAGTTCCCTCGGGACACCCGGCATGTCTGAAGGTTTCCATGAGAAGATGTCCTGGTTCTCACGGATGAACTCAATGAGCACGCTTTCCTATTTTGGAGCCAAGTTA
Organism: Triticum aestivum; assembly: GCF_018294505.1. Classification (NCBI taxonomy): domain Eukaryota; kingdom Viridiplantae; phylum Streptophyta; class Magnoliopsida; order Poales; family Poaceae; genus Triticum; species Triticum aestivum. The sequence goes on from NC_057809.1 coordinate 179,033,642, forward strand.
GCACTGATGATGAACTGCTTGGATTAGTCACTAAGCACAAAGTCAACCATCTTGGTGTCATCAGCTGATTTGAACTTCAACACTGGCTCTTGCTCTATTGTTGGTTTCTTTAATGATGTCATGTCTGCCAGGTCAACATGATCTTTGTAAAATTTTAACTCCTCTGTTGCACAGACAGATTCAACATAGGCAGCATCACCTTCTTCACACTCCAAAGCTATTTTCCGGCTCCCGTGTACTATAATGGTGCCCTTATAACCCGGCATCTTAAGCTGCAAATATACATAACACGGCCGAGCCATGAATTTGGCATAAGCCGGTCGTCCAAACAGAGCATGATACGGGCTTTTGATCTTAACCACCTCAAAGGTTAATTTTTCTGCTCTGGAGTCATACTCATCCCCAAAGGCTACTTCTAGTTCAATCTTACCCGCTGGCTATGTCGACTTGCCAGGAACCACACCGTGAAAAACAGTGTTGGATTGTTTAAGACTCTTATCAGTCAATCCCATCCGGCGGAACGTCTCATAGTAGAGGATGTTGATTCTGCTGCCTCCATCCATGAGTACCTTAGTGAATTTGTATCCACCAACCTGAGGTGCCACCACCAAAGCCAAGTGACCCGGATTATCAACCCGGGGTGGGTGATCCTCTCTGCTCCACACAATAGGCTACTCTGACCAACGTAAGTAATGTTGAACCACTGGCTCAACGGCATTGACGGCCCTCTTGTGAAGCTTCTGGTCTCTCTTACATAAGCTAGTGGTGAATACATGGTATTGCCCACTATTCAGCTGCTTCGGGTTGCTCTGATATCCGGACTGCTGCTGCTGATTACCTTGGCCGGGTTGCGGATTATACCCTCCTTGGTTACCAGGATGGCCCTGACCGTGGAAACCTCCTCCACCTAAGCCGCCGCCCGGGCCTTGGAAACCGCCTCCACCTGAGCCGCCACCTGGGCTGTGACCTCCATCAAACGCATTTGAATTTTTAAACGCCTTCATGATCGTACAATCTCTCCACAGGTGGGTGGCTGGCTTCTCCCGGGTGTCGTGCTTTGGACAAGGCTCATTCAATAATTTCTCAAGGGTGGGACCTGACCCGCCCAACCAAGGGGGCTGTCTGCCCTTGCGCCGTTGATTTCTGCCCTGTGCATTGGTGTTAGCAACAAACTCATCAGCCTTACGTTTATTACCTCCTTGATTCGCCCGGTTATGCTGGTGACCCTTGCCGTTGCTGTTCTTCTTTCCCTTTGTTGCCTTTTCTTCGTCAGACACCGGTTCCTTGGTAGTATCAGAATCAGAATACTTGACGAGAGCCGCCATCAACGTTCCCATGTCATTACAGTCACGCTTGAGCCGCCCCAGCTTCTGCTTCAGAGGTTCGAAACGGCAATTTTTCTCCAACATTAAGACTGCTGAGCCAGCATCCATCTTATCAGATGAATGTATTATCTCCTTGACCCGGCGCACCCAATGGGTTGCGGATTCACCATCCTCTTGCTTGCAATTGGTCAGGTCCACTATCGACATAGGCTGCTTACACGTGTCTTTAAAGTTCTGGATGAACCGGGCCTTCAACTCCGCCCATGAGCCGGTAGAATTGGGTGGTAATCCCTTCAACCAAGTACGAGTTGTTCCATCTAACATCATAGTGAAATACTTGGCCATTACTGCATCGCTGACCTCCAATAACTCCATAGCCATCTCATAACTCTCAATCCAAGCCCCGGGCTGTAAGGCAGCTGTGTAGTTAGGCACCTTACGAGGCCCCTTAAAATCCTTTGGCAAACGCTCATTACGTATGGTCGGCACCAAGCAAGGAACGCCTCGGTTCTTGTGGCCACTCCTGCCTCGACCGAGGTTGCTGGATAAGCAGGAAAAGTTTGATGAGCCGCCTGATCTGCTGCCATTTGAACTGCTCATTCCACCTCTTGTCGAATCCTCTCCTGATCTGCCAAGTTAAGGGCTCCAGCCCGCACCTGCTCATGCCTGTATGGCCGGTTGTGGCGTTGAGCATTGCTTGACATATCTGTGGATTCCATATGCCTACTGTAACTCGGGCTCTGGCTTGGGCGAGGAGTTGAATGCATCCTGTCTCGACTGTAGGAGTATGCATCCTGCTGCGCCAGAGCTGTTTGAAGAAGTTCTCTTACCCTTCGTGTTTCAACTGCCGCCGGTGAGTCACCTTCCATCGGAAGAGCCGCCAGACGAGCCGATGCTGTGATGAGGTTTTCCAAAGGGTTGGAGAAGTGACCCGGCGGCGTTGGGATGTAATGAGGCGGAGCGGTAATTATACGAGGTGGATCCATGGCACGCGGCTAGACCGGTGCACCGAGTGTTGTAATCTGGGGTGCCTCCGGCGGGTTACTTCCCCCGGCTCCGGGTGTGTGAAAAAGATTCCGAGGATCGAGCGTCAGAGGCAGACGTGATTGGGTTTTATGATGCCTCCTCCTCATGACCTAGTTCGACGCGTTCAGATCCACCGAGAGCCGAAAGGTCTCCGCTTGAAGCTGTTGAGCACGAACGTCCAAAGTCGCCCGCTCTGCTGCCATCCTGACTTCCTCTGCGGCTAGATTTTCCTTAGCTTGCACCATCTCTTCACGTACGCGTGCCACCTCTATGTCATGCTGGGCTTTATCTGCCGGCTCTACCACGACAGTCAACAGAGTCATTAGTTTATCCATGAGGTCCATCAAGATCTGAGCCGGGGGCGCGCGGGGTGTCCTGACCCGGCTACAGCCGACCCGGTAGCTGTTGCCGCCACTGCTGTAGAGTTTTGCCTAGGCTGTGTCCCTGCCATGAAGACTCTAGCCCAATTCGGCGGCTCAAGAGGGTCCGGAATACTGCTGCCATCGGAACAGCCCCCGAGCATGCCGTCCTACAGCTGGTACAAAGAGTCTGTCTCGCCCGTTGATGATGCGGTGTCAGAACAGACGTCCGTCTCACCGCCCTCCACCAATCCTTCAGAGTATTCACCGCCGTGGATGCATCCTATGAAGGCATGCTTCATGGCAGATTGAACACACGCGGTCCTCACGTGCCGAGCCGTTTCGATGAGGTCGGTGTGGACGTCTGGCTCAGGACCTGACTCGCCGATCCGGCTGATGAAGACATGAATTCCGCCGAAGGGGACCCAGTATCCGTACTCAATTGAGTCGGCCTCGGGGCCCCAGCCTTCGTCGTCGATGTAGAGCTTGCCGCGACGACTCTTGGTCATCCAACCCACATCGTATCCCTTGAGCCCTTCGAAGTTGCCCTTCAAGAACTCAAATCCACCGTGCGTTGGCCCCACGGTGGGCGCCAACTGTCGTGGAATTGTCACGGCAGATGTCCTAGAGCAAGGACTTAGTCGTAGGGCCATCGCACTAGGAAGCTTAAAGGGGTTAATCGGGACAAAGGACATGAGAGGGTTTTATACTAGTTCGGCCCCTTACGATGAAGGTAAAAGCCTACGTCTAGTTGGGATTGGTATTGCTGGGGTTTCGATCACCAAGAGGCTCAACTCGCCGGCTTGGTTATCGATTTGTTGTTTCTTGCCCTAAGCCGCCACCGGGTCGTCCCCTTATATACATGGGTTGACGCCTGGTGGCCTACAGAGTCTCGGCCGGCTCATAATCGTGTCCGGCTTGGTGACTTCCTTTACAAGTCTTTCCTTACATACGGTGGTTTACAATATCGGGCCTTAAGCCGCCTCCAGGCCTTTGGGCCTTCTATAAGGTCTAATAAATTATTGTCTTGAATGTTTACTGGGCTTCTAGCGTAACCCGCCATTGGGGCTGACCCGGCCCCTCCTGGGCGGGTCATGTTTGATAATAATATCCCCCACACATGTACTAAGTTTCCAGTTAATACAATTCTAGCATGAATAATAAACATTTATCATGATATAAGGAAATATAGATAACAACATTATTATTGCCTCTAGGGCATATTTCCTTCAGTCTCCCACTTAAACTAGAGTCAATAATCAAGATTACATTGTAATGATTCTAACACCCATGGAGTCTCGGTGTTGATCATGTTTTGCTCGTGAGAGAGGCTTAGTCAACGGGTCTTTAACATTCAGATCCGTATGTATCTTGCAAATTTCTATGTCTCCCTCCTTGACTTGATCACGGATGGAATTGAAGCGTCCCTTGATGTGCTTGGTTCTCTTGTGAAATCTGGATTCCTTTGCCAAGGCAATTGCACTAGTGTTGTCACAAAATATTTTCATTGGACCCGATGCACTAGGTGTGACACCTAGATCGGATATGAACTCCTTCATCCAGACTCCTTCATTTGCTGCTTCCGAAGCAGCTATGTATTCCGCTTCACACGTAGATCCCGCCATGACGCTTTGCTTGGAACTGCACCAACTGACAGCTCCACCATTTAATAAAAACACGTATCCGGTTTGTGACTTACAGTCATCTGGATCAGTGTCAAAGCTTGCATCGACGTAACCATTTATGACGAGCTCTTTATCACCTCCATATATGAGAAACATATCCTTAGTCCTTCTCGGGTATTTCAGGACATTCTTGACCGCTGTCAAGTGATCCACTCCTGGATTACTTTGGCACCTCCCTGCTACACTTATAGCAAGGCACACATCAGGTCTGGTACACACCATTTCATACATGATAGAGCCTATGGCTGAAGCATAGGGAACACCTTTCATTTTCTCTCTATCTTCTGCAGTGGTCGGGAATTGAGTCTGACTCAACTTCACACCTTGTAATACAGGCAAGAACCCTTTATTTGCCTGATCCATTTTGAACTTCTTCAAAACTTTATCATGGTATGGGCTTTGTGAAAGTCCAATCAAGCGTCTTGATCTATCTCTATAGATCTTGATGCCCAATATATAAGCAGCTTCACCGAGGTCTTTCATTGAAAAAATCTTATTCAAGTATCCTTTTATGCTATTCAGAAATTCAGTATCATTTCCGATCAACAATATGTCATCTACATATAATATCAGAAATGCTACGGAGCTCCCACTCACTTTCTTGTAAATACAGGCTTCTCCAAAAGTCTGTATAAAACCATATGCTTTGATCACACTATCAAAGCATATATTCCAACTCCGAGAGGCTTGCACCAGTCCATAAATGGATCGCTGGACCTTGCAAACTTTGTTACCACCTTCTGGATCGACAAAACCTTCTGGTTGCATCATATACAACTCTTCTTTAAGGTATCCATTAAGGAATGTAGTTTTGACATCCATTTGCCAAATTTCATAATCATAAAATGCGGCAATTGCTAACATGATTCGGGCGGACTTAAGCATCGCTACGGGTGAGAAGGTCTCATCGTAGTCAACTCCTTGAACTTGTCGAAAACCTTTTGCAACAAGTCGAGCTTTGTAGACAGTAACATTACCGTCAGCGTCAGTCTTCTTCTTGAAGATCCATTTATTCTCTATGGCTTGCCTATCATCGGGAAAGTCAACCAAATTCCACACTTTGTTCTCATACATGGATCCCATCTCAGATTTCATGGCTTCAAGCCATTTTGTGAAATCTGGGCTCAGCATCGCTTCCTCATAGTTCGTAGGTTCATCATGGTCAAGTAACATGACTTCCAGAACAGGATTACTGTACCACTCTGGTACGGATCTTACTCTGGTTGACCTACGAGGTTTGGTAGTAACTTGATCAGAAGTTTCATGATCATCATCATTAGCTTCCCCACTTACTGGTGTACGAATCACTGGAACTGATTTCAGTGATGAACTACTTTCCAATAAGGCAGAACGTACAATTACCTCATCAAGTTCTACTTTCCTCCCACTCACTTCTTCTGAGAGAAACTCCTTCCCTATAAAGGATCCATTCTTAGCAACGAATATCTTGCCTTCGGATCTGTGATAGAAGGTGCACCCAACAGTCTCCTTTGGGTATCCTATGAAGACACATTTCTCCAATTTGGGTTCGAGCTTATCAGGTTGAAGATTTTTCACGTAAGCATCGTAGCCCCAAACTTTAAGAAACGACAACTTGGGTTTCTTGCCAAACCATAGTTCATAAGGTGTCGTCTCGATCGATTTAAATGGTGCCCTATTTAATGTGAATGCAGTTGTCTCTAAAGCATAACCCCAAAAGGATAGCGGTAAATCAGTGAGAGACATCATAGATCGCACCATATCTAGTAAAGTACGATTACGACGTTCGGACACACCATTACGCTGTGGTGTTCCAGGTAGCGTGAGTTGCGAAACTATTCCGCATTATTTCAAATGAAGTCCACACTCATAACTCAAATATTCGCCTCCACGATCAGATCGTAGAAACTTGATTTTCTTGTTACGATGATTTTCCACTTCACTCTGAAATTCTTTGAACTTTTCAGATGTTTCAGACTTATGTTTCATTAAGTAGATATACCCATATCTGCTCAAATCATCTGTGAAGGTGAGAACATAATGATATCCGCCGCGAGCTTCAATGTTCATTGGACCACATACATCAGTATGTATGATTTCCAATAACTCTGTTGCTCGCTTCGTTGTTCCGAAGAACGGAGTTTAGTCATCTTGCCCATGAGGCATGGTTCGCAAGTACCAAGTGATTCATAATCAGGTGATTCCAGAAGTCCATCAGAATGGAGTTTCTTCATGCGCTTTACACCAATATGACCTAAACGGCAGTGCCACAAATAAGTTGCACTATCATTATCAACTCTGCATCTTTTGGCTTCAATACTATGAACATGTGTATCACTACTATCAAGATTTAGTAAAAATAGACCACTCATCAGGGGTGCATGACCATAAAAGATATTACTCATATAAATAGAACAACCATTATTCTCTGATTTAAATGAATAACCGTATCGCATCAAATAAGATCCAGATATAATGTTCATGCTCAACGCTGGCACCAAATAACAATTATTTAGGTCTAATAATAATCCCGAAGGTAGATGTAGAGGTAGCGTGCCGACAGCGATCACATCGACTTTGGAACCATTTCCCACGCGCATCGTCACCTCGTCCTTAGCCAATCTTTGCTTAATCTGTAGCCCCTGTTTCGAGTTGCAAATGTTAGCAACTGAACCAGTATCAAATACCTAGGCACTAATGCGAGCATTAGTAAGGTACACATCAATAACATGTATATCAAATATACCTTTCACTTTGCCATCCTTCTTCTCCGCCAAATACTTGGGGCAGTTCCGCTTCCAGTGACCAGTTCCTTTGCAGTAGAAGCACTCAGTCTTAGGCTTAGGTCCAGACTTGGGTTTCTTCACTTGAGCAGCAACTGGCTTGCTGTTCTTCTTGAAGTTCCCTTTATTCCCTTTACCCTTTTTCTTGAAACTGGTGGTCTTGTTGACCATCAACACTTGATGCTCCTTCTTGATTTCTACCTCCGCGGCCTTTAGCACTACGAAGAGCTCAGGAATTGTCTTATCCACCCCTTGCATATTATAGTTCATCATGAAGCTCTTGTAGCTTGGTTGCAGTGATTGAAGAACTCTGTCAATGACACTATCATCAGGAAGATTAACTCCCAGTTGAGTCAAGTGGTTGTGGTACCCAGACATTCTGAGTATATGTTCACTGACATAACTATTCTCCTCCACCTTGTAGCTGTAGAACTTATTGGAGACTTCATATCTCTCAATCCGGGCATTTGCTTGAAATATTAACTTCAACACCTGAAACATCTCATATGCTCCATGACGTTCAAAACGTCGTTGAAGTGCCGGTTCTAAGCCGTAAAGCATGGCACACTAAAATATCGAGTAGTCATCAGCTTTGCTCTGCCAGGTGTTCATAACATTTGGCGTTGCTCCTGCAGCGGGTTTGTCACCTAGAGGTGCTTCCAGGACATAATTGTTCTATGCAGCAATGAGGATAATCCTCAAGTTATGGACCCAGTCCGTCTAGTTGCTACCATCATCTTTCAACTTAGCTTTCTCTAGGAACGCATTAAAATTCAACGGAACAACAGCACGTGCCATCTATCTACAACAACATAGACATGCAAAATACTATCAGGTAATATGTTCATGATAAATTATAGTTCAATTAATCAAATTACTTAAGAACTCCCACTTAGATAGACATCTCTCTAATCATCTAAGTGATCACGTGATCGATATCAACTAAACCATGTCCGATCATTACGTGAGATGGAGTAGTTTTCAATGATGAACATCACTATATTGATCATATCTACTATATGATTCACGCTCGACCTTTCAGTCTCCAATGTTCTGAGGCCATATCTGCATATGCTAGGCTCGTCAAGTTTAACCCGGGTATTCCGCGTGTGCAAAACTGGCTTACACCCGTTGTATGTGAACGTAGAGCTTATCACACCCGATCATCACGTCGTGTCTCGGCATGATGAACTGTAGCAACGGTGCATACTCAGGGAGAACACTTATACCTTGAAATTTAGTGAGAGATCATCTTATAATGCTACCGCCGATCTAAGCAAAATAAGATGCATAAAGGATAAACATCACATGCAATCAATATAAGTGATATGATATGGCCATCATCATCTTGTGCCTTTGATCTCCATCTCCAAAGCACCGTCATGATCACAATCGTCACCGGCTTGACACCTTGATCTCCATCGAAGCATCGTTGTCGTCTCGCCAACTATTGCTTCTACGACTATCGTTGCCGCTTAGTGATAAAGTAAAGCAATTACATGGCGATTGCATTTCATATAATAAAGAGACAACCATATGGCTCCTGCCAGTTGCCGATAACTGTGTTACAAAACATGATCATCTCATACAATAAAATTTAGCATCATGTCTTGACCATATCACATCACAACATGCCCTGCAAAAACAAGTTAGACATCCTCTACTTTGTTGTTTGCAAGTTTTACGTGGCTGCTACGGGCTGAGCAAGAACCGTTCTTACCTACACATCAAAAACCACAACGCGGTATAGTGATTGGTTTTTGATCTTCAGAAAGAACCATGTTCATTGAATCCGATTCAACTAAAGATACAGAAACAAACACCCACTAGCCACACACCTGTGTGTGAAGCTCGTTGGTAGAACCAGTCTCGCGTAAGCGTACGCGTAATGTCGGTATGGGCCGCTTCATCCAACAATGCCGCTAAATCAAGAATCAACTAGTAACGGCAAGCAATATGTATATACCCACGCCCACAACTCCTTTGCGTTCTACTCGTGCATATAACATCTATGCATAAACCTGGCTCGGATGCCACTGTTGGGGAACACAGTAATTTCAAAAAAAATCCTACGCACACACAAGATCATGGTGATGCATAGCAACGATAGGGGAGAGTATCGTCTACGTACCCCTGTAGACCGTAAGTGGAAGCGTTATGACAACGTGGTTGATGTAGTCGTACATCTTCACGATCGACCGATCTAGTACCGAAGATATGGCACGTCCGCGATCTGCACACGTTCAGCTCGGTGACGTCCCACGAACTCATGATCTAGTAGAGCTTCGAGGGAGAGTTTCGTTAGCACGACAGTGTGATGACGGTGATGGTGTTACTACCGAAACAGGGCTTCGCCTAAGCACCGCTATGATATTACCGACATGGATTATGATGGAGGGGGGCACCACACACGGGTAAAAGATCAATGATCAACTTGTTTGTCTATGGGGTGCCCCCCTCCCCCGTATATAAAGGAGTGGATGAGGGGAGGGGTCGGCCCTCTGTATGGCGCGCCCTAGGAGAGTCCTACTCCCACCGGGAGTAGGATTCCCTCCTTCCATGTAGTAGGAGTAGGAGAGAAGGAAGGGGAGGAGAGGAGAAAGGAAAGGGGGGTCAGCCCCTCCCAATTTGGATTGGGCTAGGGGGCGGCCTCCCACCTTTTCCTTCCCTCTCCCCTTTTCCACTAAGGCCCAATAAGGCCCATATACTCCCCGGGGAGTTCCGGTAACCTTCCGGTACTCCGGAAAATGCCCGAACTCATCCGGAACCATTACGTTGTCCAAACACAGGCTTCCAATATATTGATCTTTATGTCTCGACCATTTCGAGACTCTTTGTCATGTCTATGATCAAATCCGAGACTCCGAACTACCTTCGGTACATCAAAACACATAAACTCGTAATACCAATCGTCACAGAACGTTAAGCGTGCGGACCCTACGGCTTCGAGAACTATGTATACATGACCGAGGCATGTCTCCGGTCAATAACTAATAGCGGAACCTGGATGCACATATTGGCTCCTACATATTCTGCGAAGATCTTTATCGGTCAAACTGCATAATGGTATACGTTGTTCCCTTTGTCATCAATATGTTACTTGCCCGAGATACGATCGCCGGTATCTCAATACCTAGTTCAATCTCGTTACCGGCAAGTCTCTTTACTCGTTCAGTAATGCTACATCCCGTAACTAACTCATTAGCTGCATTTCTTGCAGGGCTTATTGTGATGTACATTACCGAGAGGGCCCAGAGATACCTCCCCGACAATCGGAGTGACAAATCCTAATCTTGATCCATGCCAACTCAACAAACACCATCGGAGACACCTGTAGAGCACCTTTATAATCACCCAGTTACGTTGTGACGTTTGGTAGCACACAACATGTTTCTCCGGTATTCGGGAGTTGCATGATCTCATAGTCATAGGAACATGTATAGTTATGAAGAAAGCAATAGCAACAAACTAAACGGTCATCGTGCTAAGCTAACGGATGGATCAAGTCAATCACATCATTCTCTAATGATGTGATCCCATTAATCAAATGACAACTCATGTCTATGGTTAGGAAACATAACCATCATTGATTCAACGAGCTAGTCAAGTAGAGGCAAACTAGTGACACTCTGTTTGTCTATGTATTCACACATGTACTAAGTTTCCGGTTAATACAATTCTACCATGAATAATAAACATTTATCATGGTATAAGGAAATATAAATAACAACTTTATTATTGCCTCTAGGGCATATTTCCTTCACCCCCTGCTTGCTGGGACCCACATATGGGAGGCTGACTTGTGGGCCTACTAAGTTGACACGGATGGAGGGCTTTGTCAACTTAGTCAATATGAACGATTATAGCTCCAGTGACCGTACGATGTCCATCCAATGGCCGTAGTGCTTCTTCAACCTATGGTCTTCTTGCTCCAACCGCCCAAAGCAGCGTCGATCGTGCCGTGTGCTCCTGCCTCACATGGCCAACTATGATTCTACGGAGGCCTCACCGCCTCCTACTACTCCCACCACTGGCCAGGCCCTGCGGCGACGGTAGCCTCACACCGAAGCCGAACCAGTGAACCCTCCTACTACTCTCCGTGTGGGCTTCCACTGCCGTGTCTTCCCTGGCTCCACGTCGTCCCCTTCCTGGGCCTTGCCGTCATCCACCGCCCTGGTGCTCAGTGCCGCGTGGTCAACGTGGTCAATGAACGACATCCATTGAACATGGACTGTACGTGGAGAGGTTGACCGCTGGGTCCATGGCCGCAGCAATGAAGTGCCTCCTTATTACGCTGAAAATAATGATTCCTCCACCTGACAGCAGGGACCCACCGGACGGGCCAACGTATTTCATGAAAAAAACGTTTCCCCCTAACTACTGGGACCCACTAGCTACATCTTCGCACGCAAGGAAGTGCATGATGGTCGGGACCCACCTGGTTGAAGCGTACGTAGCGTTGTCATTCTAGTCGAGAACGTGTACATATATACTAGTCGATCGGTGTGTCTGCAGGCTGCAGTGATGAACTGTGGCCATGTAAGGAAGGGCATGTGTCGTAGTAGAGGCGCGCACATGTCGTAGTAGGGGCGCGCACGTAGCATGTACACGTATGTACAGCGTCCAGGGTGCAAGAAAGTAAATACGGCCACATACGTACATACGGGCGGGGTCTTGAACGCCTACTCGCGCATATGTATGGCCAGGGCTCGTGTACATGGCTGGGTCAGAACAGAGAAACTGCGTCGTCATCGTGTTCATGGGGAGGCAACGGAATGCATCGTGTCCATCAAGAGGCAACGGAACGTGTGCTATTCATCGGGAGCCAACCGGCTTGGACGAAATAGCCGAGGGAAACGAGGCCTGGCGTACTGCAGAACGGAGAAAACGGTCTTGTGTTTGACCGGCCATGGTCGAAACGGGATCCTGTTCATCGGGAGGGGTCTGGCGTACCGCAAAATGGAGGAAACGGACTTCTCTTGGACCTCCTACGGTCGAAACGGGGTCCTGTTGATAGAGAGGGGTGTGGCGTACTGCAAAACGGAGGAAACGGACTTGTGTTGGAGTGTTACGGTTGAAACAGGGGTCTTGTTCTTTGGGAGGGGTGTGGCGTACCGCAAAACGAGACTCCACGGGATACTGTTCATCTCCACCGTCAACCTCCTCCAGCATCCACGGGCTACTGTTCATCCACCGTCGACCTCCTTCAGCCACCACCTGCGACTATTCATCCACGAGCTCCTCTTCATCCAGCCTCCACCGTGCGCTCCTCCACCTGCTACTGTTCAACCAGCCCTCTCCACGGGGTCCTGTTCAACCACCCCTCCACGGGCCACTGTTCATCCAGCCCTCCATCGGCTACTGTTCAACTAGCGCTCCACGGGGTCGTCCTATTCATCCAGCCCTCCACGGGGTCCTATTCATCCACCCCTCCATGCGGTCATGTTCATCCACCGGCTCGATCGATCGGGGTATTGTTCATCCAGCAGCAACACCACGGGGTCCTGTTCATCCACCCCCCCACCGGGAACTATTCATCCAAACCCCCAACAACGCTCACTGTTCATCAAGAGGCAGCATTGATCGGCTTCAGTTAGCAGCAGTAGCGAAGGAATCACTCGGGTTCAGCTAACAGCAAGGGATCGATCACTCAGGTTCAGTAACGTAGCTAGTGCAATCGCTTGGGTTTAGTTAGAGCCCAAGACCTAGCTCGGGTTCAGTTAGAGCGCAACGCCTCGCATACACGCACGTATGTACGAGAGAAACGCGCATCGCTCGGCCCTCGACCACCCACCGTAACTGGGAACTCCCCCAATATTTTCCTCGCCCTCGCTTCTACCATGATTTTTTTCCGTCATGGACAGCCCAAAGAATGTCATGCAGCTGCGTCTCCGTCCTATCCAGGACAAAAATCCCATGTTCTGTCATGATTTTTTGTCATAGAAGTAGGGGGCCATCACATCTATGATGATACCGGGTTTTTTCACAATTATCGTCATAGAAGTGCCATAAGCATGACAGAAAAAAAATTAGTTTGGCCCAAAATGTCACGGATGTGTCTTTTTTTGTAGTGTTCATGAATTCCCCAGTGTGTAATTCTAGGTCTAGTAACTCTTGCTCAACAGGCATGGCCTAGTGTCACCAACCTGGGACCTCCTCCATGTCATTATTAGCATCCTCATGCAGAGCTAGTTGGATATCCAAGTTATGATGATGGACAGGTGCTGCTTCTTGCTCATGGAATTGGAGAGGACCAATGAAGTGATTGTGCTAGTTCTGGTCGAAGTTGTCCTGACCAGGAATGGGATGAGGATTGTCATATAAAGCAACTGGGTCTTCATCCGGGGCCTCTCTGCCAATTGTGTTATCCTGTAAAATCACTATTGGCACAGTGTGTGTTGGCATTCCATCTCCTTCCCTAATGGAAATGCTGGTTGGTATGTCTCTAAGTTCTTCCACTTTGATATTTACCATGAGATTGGCTCTAGTGCTCTTGTTCTTGTCCCACATAACAAATTTGCCAAATTTGCAGACTGCATTTTTGATCTCTTGAATACTGTGGTGATCTAATGGGAATCCACACAATAAGATCCACACTTCTCTGCTAAGATCCAGTCTCCTCCAGTTACGGTTGTTGTTGTATTCCTCTTCATATTTGAGGCACAATAAAATTCAAAGAAGTACACATCAAATTGATAAATTAATATGTTCTTCATATGCAAGTATGCTACCTTTTTTTACTACTTAACCTAGATAGGTATCTACCGGAGTTTGCATAGAATCAAGGTGTGACCTGCTTACATAAAAATACTTAAAGTCACTACTGCAGGATGCTGCTAACGCGACACTACGATCAGAGACCCTTCGACGAAACTGTGTGCGATGAAATAATCGCAAATGGTGGTGCAAAAAAACGTCAAAAAAGGTGCAAAACGTTTGTGATGACGCATGCATCAAACATGGTTTAGATTTTGGTTGTGTGTGCGATGCAGGGCATGCGGTTCAGTTCAATTAACTGTTTACGATGAGGCAACACAAAAGAAATGGGCAGCCAAATGAAGGTGTGTGATATACAGCATACAATTCACTCGGATGAACTGTTTGTGATTAGGCAACACAAAAGAAACGGTCAGCCAGATCAACGTGTGTGCGATATACGGCATGTGGTTCACTCGGCCTTGTCGTCAGTGGGTGACCTCTGTGGCAGCCGTTCGCTCCCCACTAGCCTCTTCTTGTACCATGGCAACCGTCCATCGCCTCTTCGCCTTTCCCTCTCAATTTGGAACACCTGTCGCACGCTCTTCCTCCCTCCATTTGCATTCACCCTTTCCTTCTGCCATTGTTAGATCGTATTCTCCATGGAGGGAACAGGCCGGAAATGACCCCGTTATTCTTGCCCCGATCTGAAAGATGACGTGGTGGAGGAACTCATTGATCGGTGCGACGTTGATACGTCTCCAATGTATCTACTTTTCCTAATGCTTTTCCTCTTGTTTTGGACTCTAATTTGCATGATTTGAATGAAACTAACCCAGAGTAACGTTGTTTTCAGCAGAACTACCATGGTGTTGTTTTTGTGCAGAAATAAAAGTTCTCGGAATGGAACGAAACTTTGCGAGGATTTTTTATATCAATAATAAGAATTTCTGGAGCCAAGAGACCTGCCGGAGAGGGGCACTTGGGTGGGCACAACCCACCAGGGCGCGCCCCCTCTCCTGGCACACCCAGGTGGGTTGTCCCCACCTGGTGGCCCTGCTGACCCTGAAACCAACACTATAAATTCCTATTTTCAAAGAAAAAATCAGGGAGAAAGAATTATCGCGATCCATGAGATGGAGCTGCCGCCAAGCCCTGTTCTTCCTCGGCACGGTAGATCTGGGGTCCGTTTGGGGCTACGGGGAGGGGGATCTTCGTTCTTCGTCATCACCAACCCTTATCCATCGCCAATTCCATGATGCTCCCCACCGGGAGTGAGTAATTCCTTTGTAGGCTCGCTGGTCGGTGAGGAGTTGGATGAGATTCATCATGTAATCGAGTTAGGTTTGTTAGGGCTTGATCCCTAGTATCCACTATGTTCTTAGATTGATGTTGCTATGACTTTGCCATGCTTAATGCTTGTCACTTTGGGCCCAGGTGCCATTATTTCAGATCTGAATCATTTATGTTATCATCATTATATCCATGTTCTAGATCCGATCTTGCAAGTTATAGTCACCTACTACTTGTTATGATCCCGTAACCTTGGAGTTACAATAACCGGGACTTCTTCCGGTGATTACCGTAGTATGATGAGTTCATGTATTCACTATGTGGTAATGCTTTGTTCCGGTTCTCTATTAAAAGGAGGCCTTAATATCCCTTAGTTTCCAATATGGACCCCGCTGCCATGGGATGGTAGGACAAAAGATGTCATGCAAGTTCTTTTAATAAAGCACGTATGACTGTTTACGGAATGCATGCCTACATTATATCGATGAACGGGAGCTAGTGCCGAATAGCCCTAGGTTGTAACTGTCACATGATGAATATCATCCAACAAGTCACCGATCCAATGCCTATGAACTTTCCCATATTGTTTCTGCTAAGTTACTACTGCTATCATCACTGTTACGCTTGCTACAAAATTACTACTATCACTGTTACTGTTACTATTGCTGCTGTCACTACTCACTACTATCAAAACTATCAAACTACTTTGCTACTGATCATGTTGCCGCAGATAATAATTGTCTAGGTGTGGTTGAATTGACAACTCAGCTGCTAATACCTTCAAGTATTCTTTGGCTCCCATTGTGTCGAATCTATAAATTTGGGTTGAATACTCTACCCTCAAAATTGTTGTGATCCCCTATACTTGTGGGTTATCAAGACCTTTTTCTGGCGTTGTTGCCAGGGAGCATAGCTATATTTTTTGAGTCACTTGGGATTATTATCAATTCATCACTATGAAGAATCTGAAGGATCCTAAGACTAAGATATTTCCCTCAAGGACGAGGGGAGGTAAGGAACTGCCATCCAGTTATGCTTTAGATTCACCTTCTGTTATGGGTAAACTTGCAACACCACCACATGCTATGACTTCTGATATGTCGCAAGTTGTTGATGATGCTACTTCTACTATGAATGATGCTTATGATGATGCTAGTACCTTGCTTGGTAATGATGATGTGCCACTTGGTGAATTTCTTGATAAACAAATTGCTAGAGTTATACAACATGATGTTGTTGAATCTGATGATGAGCTTGAAACTGAAACTCCTGAAGCACCTGCTAGAACTAGCCTTCGTAGATATGAATTGCCTAAGGTACCGGAAGGTTATGTTATAAGTGAGGAAACAACTAGAGATATTCTTGCTTGCAATGATAGAGAGGATCTAGAGAAATTACTACACAAGTATAAAGAAAAATCTCTGAATGCTAGAATGAAATGTGATCCTAAGTTTGCTAATTCACCTATCTTTATTGATGATAAGGATTATGAATTCTCTTCAGGGAATGAACAGTTGGACAAGCTGAAGAATTATTGAATAAAATATTGAAAAATTATTATGATTGGACTATTCCTGAACCACTGCTAAACCAACTCTGAAGAAGAGGGGTATATTATATCTCAGTCCTAAAGCTATGCAAGAGGCAAAGAAATCTATGAAGGAAAAGGGTATTAAAGCTGAGGATGTTAAAAATTTACCTCCTATTAAAGAAATACATGGGCTTAATACACCACCACTGCCTAAGGTGGTAGAGGTAAATTCTCTTATGAAGTTCAATGATAGTGATAATCCTCACACTATGCATCCTAGTCAATGCCTTTATGAGTTTGAGAACTATATTAGAAAACAAGATCGCTTCAATGCAAATGTTATGAAACAATTGAAATATAATTCTGATATGATTGCTCGCTTGAGTGACTTGTTATTTAGAATATCAAATGATGTTAGAGGTGTTGGAAAACATGCTTCTATGGTTCAAACTCAGTTAGAACAAGTTTCTAAATCTCAAAGAGAATTGCTTGATGAAATGAATAATAATATGCATGACTTTGATGTTAGAGTTGCAACTAGAGGAGGGAAAATGACTCAAGAACCACTTTATCCTGAGGGACACCCAAAAAGAATTGAACAAGATTCACAAAGGGCCAACAATAGTGCACCAAGTTCTTAGAAAAAGAAAAGGAAGAATGATAGGACTTCACATGCTCCTAGTGAACCTGAAATAGAAAAACCTCCTGACAATGATAATGCAGTTTCTATCTCAGATGCTAAAAATCAGTCTGGTAATGAACACTCACCTAGTGATAATGAAAAAGATAATGATGAGGTTCATGAAGACTCTCAACCAACCAATGATAAAGAACCAGATAATGATGTTGAGATAGAACCACCTCTTGATCTTGATAACCCACAAGCTAAGAATAAAAGGTATGATAAAAGAGACTTTGTGGCTAGGAAACACGGTAAAGAAAGAGAACCGTGGGTTCAAAAACCTATGCCTTTTCCATCAAAGTCAACTAAAAAGAATGATGATGAAGAATTTGAACGCTTTGCCGAAATGCTGAGGCCAGTCTTTTTGCGCACTCGCTTGACTGATATCTTTAAAATGCCTCCATAAGCAAAGTATATGAAAGATATCATCACAAATAAGAGAAAAATACCATAAGCTGAAATCTCCACTATGCTTGCTAATTACACTTTTAAAGATGGAGTACCTAAAAAACTTGGAGATCCAGGAATACCAACTATACCTTGCTCTATCAAAAAGAATTATGTGAAAACTGCTTTGTGTGATTTAGGAGCTAGTGTTAGTGTTATGCCTTTCTCTTTATATAAAAGACTTGACTTGAATAAACTCACACCTACTGAAATATCTTTGAAAAGGGCTGACAAGTCAACTTCCATACCTATCGGTATCTGTGAGGATGTGCACGTTGTTGTTGCTAATGTTACTATTTTGACTGACTTTGTTATACTCAAGATGCCCGAGGATGACAACATGTTGATTATCCTTGGTAGACTCTTCTTGAATACTGCAGGGGTTGTTATTCATTGCAATAAAGCAAGGTCACTTTTCATATTAATGGCAATGAGCATATGGTGCACTTTTCAAAGAAACAATTCCAAGTGAACGGTATTAATGTTATTGAAAAATCTCCGACAATCACTATTGGAAGTTTTCACATACCTGTACCTACTGTCAAAAAGAAATATGAAATACTTATTGTTGGGGAAATGCATACCCCATTGTGGTAACTTAGTGATTTACGAAAATTCTTCGATTTCATGCTAATCGAAAGTGGTTGTTAATAAGACCTGATCAACCTTATTAATGGATCATTTTTGAACGGTATGAAGTTGATGAATTTAGTAAGCACTACCTTCTGTCCTTACCTTTTGTTTTTTGTTTTTATTAGTTAAATAAAATAAAATGCCATGTTTTGTCTGTTTTCTGAGTTTCCAGTGCAATAAAAAATGACCCAAAAATAAAAGTTATCAGAATGCCCTGAAAATTTTACACGATTTTTTCTGAATATTTTTGAATTTCTGGTGCAAATAATACCAGAGGGAGGTGCACCAGGTGGGCACAACCCACCTGGGCGCGCCAGGACCCCCAGGCATGCCCTAGTGGGTTGTGGTCCCCATGTGGGCCCCCTCACTTACCTCTTCATCCCAGATCATCACTTACCTCTAGACAAAAATCTCCATTGCTATCTCTCCCGTGTTCTTGAGTTCAAACCCATGGATTTCGATCTCTTTGCTCGAACCTCCGTTTCCGAAATTGTTTCGGGGGATTGTTCCTTGGTATGTGACTCCACCGTTTATCCAATTAGTTTTTACTTTAGTGATTTATGTTTTGAATAATTAGCTACTTTTGGTGCTGCTGTAGATGTGCTTGCATGTTAAATTCTTAGTGTTCTAAGTAGTTTGAATGCTTGCTATGGCTTCTATGTATCCCTATGAGTAGTTGCTATCAATTTTATAAAGTTTTGTTGACAAATTTTTTTCACCCCAAAATTTTTATTTTTAGAAAATTGTACGTGGGCGTGAATATCTTCAGGAAGTTTGGCTCTAGGAAGAACTTCAAGGGTGTTATTGGGGAGTCTTCTGACAGTGATCTCCACCCTCGGAGCTTGGCGGAGGTACGGCTATGGAAATGGCCGCACACCCCGTTCCTGGAAGAGGCTGAAATTCTTCAGGAGGTCATGCAATATGTTGCAAACGCCGGCCTCACCGACTTCATCGCAGATGAGTGTGACTAGCACCAAATCCTCACAAATATCTTTGTTCAGAGTTTTACTTTCGTGCCTAGGAATAATCCTCCTGAAGTGAGCTTCGATTTATATGCTGAAAACCATCAGATACCACTTACTGAATTTTGTGATATATGCTTGATCCCTTCTGATGGGAGCTTAGCCGAGCCTAGGCCGGCTAGGTTTGATGATTTTTATCGCACTTTGATAGTGGGAGATGAGAGAGGGGTGTCAGCCACTACAGCTGCTAGCATACACTTTCCCGCCGTACATTATTTTGCTTTATTTGTTACTAAGTGCTTTCTTGCTAGAAATAAAGTGGGTGTGCTCAGTGCACCAGACTTTGCTGTTTTACACCGAGCACTAGAGGGCGACAACACTCATAGCTTGGGAGCTATTATGGCTCGTCTTCTCCATCTTAATAAGTCACAGGGTGAAATACATGGTGGGATTTTTGCTACTCATTTGGCGGCTCACTTTGAGGTTGAGATACGCCCTCATGATTACCCTCTGACCAAGGTTTACCTAGACTGGGAAGCCATGGAACACCATCATTTTCTTGCACAAGATTATCCTGATATCCCCATTCCTTATAACCTGGGTTTTAGTGTTAAAACTCGTGATATTATTCCACTACCTGCACCTGCTTTCTTTGATTCTGCTGCCAGGGGCGGATATAGGATCATGCCTGTGGACACCATCACCTACCGAAACGCTCAGGCTGCTGCGGAAGCGGCACAGGAGGAGCCTCCGCACTGGGATGACTGGATGCCCGCTCTTCAGCACCCCTACTACCCTCCAGGCCACTGACCGACTACCAAGTTAGGCCAAAAGCCTAAGCTTGGGGAAGTATGTGTTTCCATCAACTTTACATTCTTGTCTATTTATTCCATTTGTCGGAGTCCACACTTTTTCATTGTATCATCCATGCTTAGATTTATTTTCTTGCTTTATTCTTGTGTGTTTGATAAACTTTAGGAAAAAACAAAAAAAGTTATAGTTAATTTACTTTCTATGCATGCTTAGTAGTATTATTAAAAAGAAAACCCAAAAGATTTCCTTGTTCTTCTTTTGCTTGTTGGGAGCTTTCTCGTGTAAATAGATTTTTCTCTTTTATTTGCTTGTTCAAGAAAACCAAAAACTCTAAAAATATTTCAGTGTGTTTCTCTGAATTTCTTTTCTTTTTCTTTGAGTTGTACCAAGGAGAAGACCACAATGAAAATGTTGAGTGGCTCTCATTTGAATAATTATTGAACTAATAAAGACCACATTTTACCTTGTCTTCTCCTGTTGAATAAAATGTTTGCAGATTCCAGCTTAGTCCACGGCACTCTTGCACTATTATTATTATTATTATTATTATTATTATTATTTTCATATCATTCGGTCATGCAAGTGAAAGGCAATAATGACTACATTCGATGAACTGGCCATGGCAGAGAGAAACTGGTATGAACTCAACTTGTTCTGTCTGTGTAAATATGTTTAACCTAGTATCCATGATTCAACCCATTATGATTAAACATGTTTGCAGTGACAATTACAGATTATAGCTTCCCATGCCATGCATAAGTAGTTGGGAGTCGATAATGATTTATCTTGGATATCAACATTGTGTTAAAATGATTGTGATGTAGTATGATGATATGGTATCCTCCTCTGAATGTTCAAGTGGCTTGACTTGGTACATGTTCATGCATGTGGTTGAATCAAAACCAACATAGCCTCTATGATATTTATGTTCATGGTGTTCATATCCTACTCATGCTAGTGTCTAATGTTACTTATGCATAATGCATGGTTATGATCGTTGTTGCTCTCTAGATGTCCGCTTCTCAATCTAAAATAGCTAGCCTTCGCCTGTACTAAGTGGGGATTATGCTTGTACATCAAAACCCTTGAACCCAAAGTTATTCCAGGTGAGTCCACCATACCTACCTATATGCGGTATTACCCTGCAGCCCCAAGTAAATTTGCATGTGCCACCTTTAAAAACTTCTAAAAATATCTGTTTTGTGTGCCTGGATCATTCATGGAATGACAGGAGGTGGTCAGTATCTTCCATTCTAAGCGAATTATTCTTAGGTCGAGTGTTTATTCGCTCGCCTTCGCACGAGAAAAGGGCGGTAATAGGGATGCCCAGTCCCAAACTCCAAAATACCAAGAGAGTTAATCGCTCGAATAATCAAACAAAAAAGTCCCAATTGAGTCAAAACCTTTACTTCTATCGCTTGGGAACCGCCACTAGCTTGTTGAGCATGGATGATATTGATAACTGATAGTCATGAAGTAAATGAGAAGGGTGCATGTCCCAAAATAATCATTTACCTCTGTTTTAAAAATTGAGCTTTGGCACCTCTGCAAATCACTCTTCCCTCTGCGAAGGGACTATCTATTTAGTTTTATGTTGTGTCATCACCTTCTAAAACAAGCGCTAGAAACTGAGAAGAGCACATTTGTCATGATTTATGCATCGTGTGTAGCTAATGTTGGGTGCATAATGACTGGATCTTTTCTACCATGAATTACAATGTTTAGTCGCTGCTTGAACTTTGGAGGTGCTCTGCATTAATGTTTTGCGGTCTAAGAAATAGCTAGCGAGATACCACTATTGTCATATTATATCATGGTTGTTTTGACAATGTGTTGCCATTTGTGATACCTTATTATTGCTCGCTAGCTAATTATGTCATTGATATGAGTTATTATAGTCTTTAAGAGTTATTGTCGACATGGTTAGTTATAATGTTCGCTGAAAACCTGGGTGTTGTTTAAGCTTATTTATGCAAACAAGAGAAAAAGAGTTCGTAAAAGTTTTTCTTTTTCACTTTCAGTTTATCAACTGAATTGCTTGAGGGCAAGCAAAGGTTTAAGCTTGGGGGAGTTGATACGTCTCCAACGTATCTATTTTTCCTAACGCTTTTCCTCTTGTTTTGCACTCTAGTTTGCATGATTTGAAAGAAACTAACCCCGGACTGACGTTGTTTTCAGCAGAACTACCATGGTGTTGTTTTTTTGTAGAAATAAAAGTTCTCAGAATGGAACGAAACTTTGCGAGGATTTTTTATATTTATAATTAGAATTTCTGGAGGCAAGACCTGCCGGAGGGGGGCACCTGGGTGGGCACAACCCACCAGGGCGCCCCCCCCTCTCCTGGCGCGCCCAGGTGGGTTGTCCCCACCTGGTGGCCCTACTGACCCTGAAACCAACGCTATAAATTCCTATTTTCGGAGAAAAAATCAGGGTGAAAGAATTATCGCGATCCATGAGATGGAGCCGCCGCCAAGCCCTGTTCTTCCTCGGGAGGGTAGATCTGGAATCCGTTTGGGGCTCCGGAGAGGGGGATCTTCATTCTTCGTCATCATCAACCCTTCTCCATCGCTAATTCCATGATGCTCCCCACCGGGAGTGAGTAATTCCTTCATAGGCTCGCTGGTCGGTGAGGAGTTGCATGAGATTCATCATGTAATCGAGTTAGTTTTGTTAGGGTTTGATCCCTAGTATCCACTATGTTGTTAGATTGATGTTGCTATGACTTTGCCATGCTTAATGCTTGTCACTCTCGGCCCGCGTGCCATGATTTCAGATTTGAATCGTTTATGTTATCATCATTATATCCATGTTCTAGATCCGATCTTGCAAGTTATACTCACCTACTACGTGTTATGATCTGGTAACCCCGGAGTGACAATAACCGGGAATTCTTCCGGTGATTACCGTAGTTTGAGGAGTTCATGTATTCACTATGTGTTAATGCTTTGTTCTGGTTCTCTATTAAAAGGAGGCCTTAATATCCCTTAGTTTCCAATATATACCCCGCTGCCACGGGAGGGTAGGACAAAAGATGTCATGCAAGTTCTTTTAATAAAGCATGTATGACTATTTATGGAATACATGCCTACATTATATCGATGAACTGGAGCTAGTGCCGAATAGCCCTAGGTTATAACTGTCAGATGATGAATATCATCCAACAAGTCACCGATCCAATGCCTACGAACTTTTCTATATTGTTTATGCTAAGTTACTACTGCTATCATCACTGTTACGCTTGCTACAAAATTACTGCTATCACTGTTATTGTTACTATTGCTACTGTCACTACTATCAAAACTATCAAACTACTTTGCTACTGATCACGTTCCTGCAGATAATTAATCCCCAGGTGTGGTTGAATTGACAACTCAGCTGCTAATACCTTCAAGTATTCTTTGGCTTTCCTTGTGTCGAATCTATAAATTTGGGTTGAATACTCTACCCTCAAAAACTGTTGCGATCCCCTATTCTTGTGGGTTATCAGACGTCATCACCTCGGCTAGCATGGTAGGTTCGTTCAAGACCATTCTTCACTCAACTAATAACATCATTACAAGAAACCCAAGGGTCCAGGAGCGGTTTGATCTCCCCTATCTTCTTCACCGTGACCCTGATCACTGGCGCGGGGATGACAGAAGCCTCGCATGTGATGTAAAGATGCCATCGCTTGAGCATAAGGCTTGGGCAGGTGCAAATGGAGATTGGGTTGTTTATATTGGGTACAACTGCGAGTGGGAACTTGTGAATGTCTACACTCGTCACCGGGTTCCACTTCCAAAAATCTCAGACTGTCCTAAAGTTGAGCACACCGGTATTCTACGTACGTTCAAATATGATCATGGTGACAGTCGTCTATGGAAGATAGCAATTTGTCCAGTTCCCAACCGCTCTTGGGATTACACGAACTATGAAGTTGTTGCTATCTTCGACAAGCTTGTTGCCATCCTTGCTTCCACGACTTGATGGATATTGCTAAAAAAATCATTTTTTGTACACAGATGAGTACTGTGATGCAATTCAATACAAGAGTCTTGTGTTTGCTGCCACCACTCGTGGCGCTGTTTTTGCATGGAATCCTTATGGTTCCGGTACGTTTGTCTTCTAGCGTAATTATAATTGTTTCATCCACATGCATGCGGGTTAGCTAGCTAGTTTCCCTTTACTAATTAACCTTCTTGTGTTTCCAAGGTCCTGTGAACATTCCACCACCTATACTTTAAAAAAAATTATAACTAAGGGGGAGATGACGATGGTGATGATCACGAGCATGAGGACGAGCAGGACCCATATACTCAGTGGCGCCTGGCAACTTATTCCGATGGATCACCTCTTCTTGTCTGTATACAGGGCACTGATGATGTTACTAAGGAAGAAGGTGTTGTCTCGCATGGTCGCACTCTCTGGACCTATTCCAACATCCATTGTAGGGTATTCGGGATGGATACTAGTGTGCTAGCGCCAACACCTTCTCCCTGGTTCAGTATTGATAGTCTTGGAGAAAACTCGCTCTTCCTTAGACAAAACTATCCAATGACGGTGAAAGGCGATCCAGCTACTGTTGACACAATGTTACTACCATTTATGAGGAGCAATTGTATCTATACCTTGGACATTGCTATGCTTCCCTACCGTGGCTATCACAATATGGGTATTGAAATAGGCCGCTTCAGCCTGGATGATCAGTCCTGTGTTGGTCTCGAGATTGACAGTAGCTGGCCCTTCCCAGAGAATCACTTCTGGTTCAAAGAAAGCGTTTCCAACGCCGACGAGTGGTTGAGCTGAAGTTCATTTCATCGCTTTCTTATTTGTTGTGTGAGAAAAACTTTACTGTACTAGAATGTTTTGTTGGAAATGATCTATAATCCAACATGTATCCTCATTGTCATGTGGGTTGATGACTTGTTGTATGTAATCAATGGTACATTTGCATATGCGTCCAACAACTCACACCTACTAGTGGTATCCATATGAACAGTGCTAGTGATTTTAGTTGCAAAAATTTGATAGTGCTAGTGATTTTTAGCTACATATTTTGACAAATCGCAGTGTTACGAGGTTGACAAGTGGCAATTTTACTAGATAAACAAATGGCAACATACCCAATATGACAGATGCAAATCTTACCCAATTGTTTCTACGTGGTTACACACGGGTCATCCAAAATAACCATTTGCATTGAAGGGACGCACAAATCCTGCACTGCAAATTTTCCCTTGACTTAAGGGGGAAGACCATAGCTCTCACTTTGCATACAGGTGTTCTATCTAAAACGTTTGCGATCAAGAGTTGCACAAATCCTACTCAGCACATTTTTTTAACCTTGGAAACTGCAGGGCTTACACCCCACGGCATTTTATTAAAGCTGAAGCAAAAGATACAAAAGGTTCCTCAAGGAGAGGAACAAAACAAAATTAAAGGGCTATACAAGACAGGCTATACTAATCTAAGAAGAAGAAAAGCACTAAAGTCTAAAACAAAGAAAAATATACATCTGAGGAGCACCTCAAGGAGGTAAAAATCAATCCACTTGAGCAGAGCATCCCTGTATCTGGTCTTGATCCTATGGGAAAGGAGGGTCATGTCATGAATAAACCCATTCCTCCACTGCCTGAAAGAAGGGCTGATATGTCTGAAAGCCCTGTCATTCCTAACTTTCCAAATGTTCTACCAAGCAAGGAAAACCACTTCTGAGAAGAAAGGTTTATTAAAATCTTTCTTGACGTGTAGGGCAATTTGTACCATGTCATTGCTGTCCAACCAGGTGACTTGTAGGTAATTCCAAATTCTCATAGTAAAGTTGCATTGGAAGAAAAGATGGTTCCTGTCCTCGAGCACTCCAGCCAGGCAAAGAACACAACTAGGTCCATCATTAATTTTCCAATGTCTACGCTGGATCATATCCTTGGTGTTAACTCTGTCCATAATGACCAGCCAGACAAACATTTTAATTGTCATGGTGCAGCAACTCTTCCAAACCCAATTCAGTATGGGATTGCGAATAACTGGTTGATGAACAAAATCATAGAACTTTTTTGCTGAGTATTCAGACTTCTTCCCATGCCTCCAAGCCTAGATGTCATTGCAACCATTGTCCAGAGAAATCTCAGCCAACATGCTTGATAGTTGGTTGAACTCCTTCAAAGCCAATTCAGACAGAGGCAAAGCAAACATGTGTTGTAAATTTCCTGCTTGTAACACTTCAATGACAGAGAGATTTTTCTGCAAACAGAAAGATAAGAGCCTTGGAAATCTGTCTTGAACAGGGATGCAGGACTTGTCAAACTTCCAATGATCTGACCAGAAAAGCACAGAATCTCCTCTGCCAACTGTGACAGAAGTAACAGCCCTAAATTTTTCCATTAATTTGCAAATATCCCTCCATCAGAAAGAACCACATAGGATAGTATCACGAGGAACTCTCTGGAAGTAGTAAGGATCCCAAATCAAATGAACCCATGGAACATCTGTTCTGCTATAAAATTTATTCAGATATTTAAGAAGCAAAGCATCATTTTGTAGTCCCAGTTTTAATATTCCAAGTCCCCCTTAAGCTTGGGTCTGCAGACCAGGGGCCAAGTAGCCAAAGAATGCCCCTTCTCCTGGCCATATTTCCTCCACAAACACTGTCTCTGAATTCTTTCTAACTGCTTGAGGATACCTTGTGGTATTGATAGACTACAGAGGAAAAAAATAGGCAGTGAGGAGATAACAGAATTTACCAGCTGCAGCCTACTACCTTGTGGCAGAAACCAAGAGCTTGCAGTTAGCCTTCTCTCCATGCAGTCTACTAAAGGTAGTAGATCAATAATTTTGGGACGAATGGTTACCACAGGAAGTCCCAAATATGTGAAGGGAATTGATCCTAACTGGCAACCAACCTAACCAGCAAGAGCAGAGGCAACAGAGGTTTCCACATTAATTGGATGCATTGAAGATTTGTGGAAGTTAATTTGCAAGCCAGTTGCCAATGAGAAAGAATTCAGAACTGTTTTGAGAGCCTCCAATTGAGTTGAATCAGCAATCACAAATAGCAAAGTGTCATCAGCATACTGCACCACTGGATAATCAGGATCATGTGTTGTCAAAGGCAAGGTTAGCAAGCCCTAACGTAGGAGATCATTAATCATAGTCTGCAAAAGATCAGCAGAAATTACAAAGAGTAAAGGAGAAATAGGATCTCCTTGCTTCACACCACATTTACGCTTGAAGTGCTTTCTAGGTATACCATTCAACAGAATGGAAGAAGTTGCAGATGATAACAATTGTTGAACCCAGGTGATCCATTTGGTGTCAAAACCTTTTGCCACAAGAATCTTTATAATTGTCTCATGCTGAATAGAATCAAAAGCCTTTTCAAAGTCAAGCTTGAGCAACATGATTGGCTTCCTTGATTGGTTGCACTGATGAATATATTCAAAGGTCCATGCAATACAATCTTGAATTGTTCTTGACTTAATAAAGCCATACTGATTCTTATGAACACATTTGGTGATTTCATCTTGAAACCTATTAGCTGCCAGTTTAGTAAGAAACTTCAGCCCCACACTGGTCAAAGAGATTGGCCTGAAATCTCCAACAACCTTAGGTGTTTGATTTTTTGGGATCAAAGTAATGAAGGCCACATTGAGATTCTCCAAATGAGCAGTTCTTGCATGAAATTCCCTCACCAGCCTAATAAAATCACTAAAGATGATAGGCCAACACTTCTTCATAAAAAGGCCATAAAAACCATCAGGCCCTGGTGCCTTATCAATGGGTAATTCCTTAATGACTTGTTCAATTTCTTGCACCTCAAAAGGTTTTGTGAGCACCTCAAGCCCCTGCACTTTTGGAATAAGAGAAACAATGTCATTGCCCAACAAAATTGGCTTAACAGTTCCCATTCTTCCCTTGAAAGTTTCCAAAAACTCCTTGGCCATTTCCTCATGATCTAAAGAAATTGTACCATCAGACAGCTGCAGCCTAGCAATAGAATTCTTCCTATATCTCTCTGTTGCCATGGCCTGGAAGAATTTTGAATTTTCTTCTCCCACTTTGATATATCTTATTGTGCATCTTTTCCTCCAGTACAAAAATTGCAAGTGCAAAAGGTGCTCATGATGCATCTTTATCACCTTCCTCAAACTAAATTCAGGTTTAGATAAGGGCCTCAAATCCTCCAAATTATCTAATCATAAGATTGCCCAATTGCACATCTCGATTAGTGTTTTGATATGTGACAGTCCCTTCTGCCATTTCTTGAGTGCAAACCTCAAGGATTTCAATTTGTCCACAATAACTCTAGAGATATGAGTTTTATGAGAAGTTCTGTTCCAAACCTCCTGCACACAATCCATAAAACCAGGTTGATGCACCCAATAGTTTTCAAATCTAAAAATATGAGATTTTGGGATGTTGGTGCTGATAGATATTAAACAGGGAACATGATCTGAAGCAGTTCTAGAAAGAGGTGTAACTTGCGTCATGGGATACTGACAGATCGAACTAGCAGAGGTGAAAAACCAATCCAATTGTTCAAGGAGTGGAATATCCTGCATGTTTGACCAGGTAAATCTTCTACCTTTTAAAGGGAGTTCCAGCAGTCCCAAGTGTCCTATGATCTCATTGAAGATGAAAATATCATTAACATCTCAACCAGGAAGATTTCGATTATCCATGGATCTTATGAAATTAAAATCTCCCAACAACATCCATTTCTGCTCAGGTTCTACCTGAAGATTGTAGAGCCAATTGACAAACTCATCCCTCATTACACCTTGACAAGGTCCATAAACATTTAGTAAAAAACATAATCACTATTATGCACCGATGTGAAATTGATCACAATACCAAAGGGTTTTACTTCTATTAAAGTACCCCTAAAAACATCAGAATGCCACACAGTTAGAATACCTCCTGAAGCTCCCCTTGAAGGAGATTCAATGAACTGGTCAAAACCCACAGGGAAAATGCTCTTAACTAAAGAACGAGGGCAATCTGAGAGCTTAGTTTCTTGCAAGCAAATGACTGCACACTGACTTTGAGCAACTTTCTCTCTAACAGAACGCTGCCGTGTTTCAGAATTTAAACCACAAACATTCCAATAGAGCACCTTCCAATTACGCATGAGCATTCGATTCATAGAATAACCAAAAACGAGTTTTGCAGAAATAGCATGACACACAATACCATACATCCCATGTCATAGCAGACAAAATGCACCCAGTTTGGACCATACTTCATAGGTTTCAGAAAGACATAAAAGAAAGCAAACTTGACAGGCTCGCTACACCTAGATAAAGTTCTAAACATCAACATTTAAACACTAGAGGAGGAGGAGTCATCCTTGGGGTTAGCCATAAGCTTATCCCTGGAAAGCAGGTTGGGGTCGACCTCCAGCTCCACTCCAATAGCTTGCAGCACTTTGAGAGGCGTGTGTGGAGGAACAACTTCAGACTTGTCGTTGCCACCAGCATCTTCAGTATTGGGTTGGGCCTTCGCTTCTATGGGCTTGGACCGAGGATGCCTTTTTGTGGGCTAGAGGGATAGTTGTTCAAAGCTCATAGGTTTAAAACCATCCAGCTTTGCCGCGCTTCTTGTACACCTCCTCACTGAAGTATCCACCAAAGGGGCAGCAGTCTTCTTTCTTCCTCTCTTTTTCTTTTCCTTGGCCTGCGAGTCAGCTGCAAAAACCACAGAAGAGGAAAGAGAGCCCAAGTCATCAAGCACAACATCTTCAGTTACCGTGTCACCTTACACAGCAACTCCAGACACACCACCATCATTAGTAGACAAAACATCCTCAGGTGGACTGTCGGTGTCAAAACCGGCGGATCTCGGTTAGGGGGTCCCAAACTGTGCGTCTAAGGCGGATGGTAACAGGAGGCAGGGGACACGATGTTTTACCCAGGTTCGGGCCCTCTTGATGGAGGTAAAACCCTACGTCCTGCTTGATTGTTCTTGATAATATGAGTAGTACAAGAGTTGATCTACCACGAGATCGGAGAGGCTAAACCCTAGAAGCTAGCCTATGGTATGATTGTATGTTGTCCTACGGACTAAAACCCTCCGGTTTATATAGACACCGGAGGGGGCTAGGGTTACACAAGGTCGGTTACAAAGGAAGAGATATACATATCCGTATTGCCGAGCTTGACTTCCACGCCAAGTAGAGTCCCATCCGGACACGGGACGAAGTCTTCAATCTTGTATCTTCATAGTCCAACAGTCCGACAAAGGATATAATCCGGCTGTCCAGATACCCCCTAATCTAGGACTCCCTCAGTAGCCCCCGAACCAGGCTTCAATGACGATGAGTCCGGCATGCAGTATTGTCCTCGGCATTGCAAGGCGGGTTCTTCTCCAAATTTCGAATGTTTGTTAAGCAGTGTCCGGCCCCATAAATGGTGTACCTCTTGGCTTCTGCGCCCAATACGGGCTATCTTCCACGCGTCAAATGAATACGAGGCACCAGGGCGTTTTTACATTCGCCCCCCTAGCTAGATAAATAAATTGTTTATTAAAGGGATGGGGATTCTTAGATCCAATACATATCATCCTTCCCCAGCGAGAATCCATTGGAGCACACTTCGGAAAAATCCACTCCAACATGGCCGACCTCCGCAGCTCATCCTCCCGCCCCCATAGCCCTAAGCCCGGTGATTGGGAGAGGTGTTCAGTCCCACATACTGGATTAGTCGAACTGCAGACTAAGGGATTTCTCCCTCCAGCGTATATGGTTCCCGTCCGAGCCGGGCTCGCCACCTACAATGGCGGGGAGCAAGCAGAGAGCTTCCCCAGCCCCTCTACGGGGGAGCGGGTATGCCTTGTTCCTTATTTATTAAGGGGACTCGGATTTCCAATTCATCTGTTCCTCCACGGGCTCCTGGAGTTTTACGGCCTCCAACTGCATAATTTCACCCATGCTTCCATATTACACATCGCCGGCTATGTTGCCCTCTGCGAGTTATTCCTGGGCTGTGAGGCTCATTTCGAGCTGTGGAAAAGGTTATTTTGCCTCGTCCCCCGCACACATGAGGGGTCACTTTATCAAGTGGGCGGAGCCGAAATATGGCGCATCACCGAAACCGGATACCTGTTCGGTACTCCGAAGAAGACATCCGAGGACTGGCCTTCGGAATGGTTTTATATGGAGGACGTCCCCCTTCCGAACCCTGTTCGGCGGGGTCTACCTGAGTTCAATAATGCTCCTCTGAAGAAACACCGAAGCTGGCGCCCACGGAGCCCGCAGGAGGAAGATAATGGGGAAGCGCTTTACCTGATAAACCGGATTAAAGCGCTGGCTCAATTAGGATTGACAATAATCGAGGTTATGTCAATATGCATAATGCAGGGAGTACATCCACTTCAATATCGAGGGCATCCCCTGTGGTGTTTTAACGGGGAAGACGATGCCACCCGTTGCGGGCGCAAGTGTCTGGACAACGCTGCTGCTTTAGCAAAAAACATGTCCGAGCTGTTCAAGGGAGAGGAAGAGGAGTTCATCCGCATCAAACCACGGGATGGATTCTCCATGTACAACCCTCCAAGCTGGGTGAGTTATATCTCCTTACTCCCATTCTTCCAGCATTCTTTGTTGCAGGTATTCACCTTGCCATTTCACGGCAGGAACTACGAAAAGCCATAAGGGAGGTCAACAGCCCATCCCCACAACCAGAGGACCCCGACCGGGCTCTCGGTCCCGGACTCGAAGAAGATCCGGACATATTCGTGGAGCTGATAGACCGGCAGTTCTATCAGTTGAGCTGTGATGACGCCATGGTGGCCATTACGGCCGACTATCCCGGACTACTCCCTGCGTCGCTCGTAAGGAAAAACAAAATCCCAACTCCGAAAACTAGGATCCCCTTTTAGATACTTCACCTACCATATACATATGGTGTTTTACAGGGAAGGCATTTTGGACGCCGTGCCGAACCCGCAGCAACTCGCCAACAGGAGGCGCCGAGGCCGGGTAGGCCAAAAAGGAAGGCGGTCAGGACGGAGACGCCGGCGTAGAGGTATGACAAAAATCCTGCTCCGTGGTTGTCGTCTTTCTCAAAATGTAATGACGTCCATGTTTCTTTAACAGAAAAAACACTCGTCGGAATATGTCCGGTGAGGCTGCCGATCATGCTTCCACCAGTCGGGCTCTAGGACCGGACATAGAGGCGGAAGCCGACATGGGGCGTACGTTGGATGCTCCCCCTACAGAGCATGCAGATAGACTATCCGCTACAAATTCAGAAGTGGAGAGCGCCATGAATCATAGTCATCGCCGAGCCGTACTCAATGACGCTTGCTTCTCATCAGAGGCATTTGATGCCTTCAATTCTGGAGACGCGTACTGTCGGGGATATACCCCGCGGCGTAAACCGGCCGGAAGTATAACCCGACCGGACTAGGCGTTTCATTGGTAAACCGCCAGAGGATTGGCGGTTTACGTGATTGGCGGTTTACATGTCTGGCGGTTCATGTGTCTGGTGGTTCACTGGTATGACGATTCATGAGCCTGAAGACTCATTGGT
Source organism: Triticum aestivum (assembly GCF_018294505.1). NCBI lineage: Eukaryota > Viridiplantae > Streptophyta > Magnoliopsida > Poales > Poaceae > Triticum > Triticum aestivum. The sequence continues at coordinate 179,066,365 of NC_057809.1, forward strand.
GACCCGGTGCGTGTTCCAGATGGATGACAAGGCCCAAGGCCCAACATGCCGGTTTATGATAATGGTGGGCCGGTTTAAGAGGAAAGGCATGAAGAACATTTATATTACAAGGAGTTAAGACCTGGACTTGTATCCAGTTTGTATTAGAGATAGACTAGTCCTAATCCTAATAGGACTCTACATGTAACTCGCCCCTCCAACATATATAAGGAGGGGCAGGGCTCCCCAAAAGGGACAAGATTCACAAGTTCCACAAGTTGGACAAGTTAGGTTTAGACAATAGCTCTCAAGAGAGAGCACTCTTGTAACCGTGATCATCATCATCAATATCAATGAAGCAGGATGTAGGCTTTTATCTCCACCGTGAGGGGCCGAACCTGGGTAAAACATCGCGTCTCTCGTCCCGCTCAACCCCTCTCAAGCTACCACATAGATGTGTTGGCCTCGCAACTAAGTCCTGACACTAAGGACATCTGCCGTGACGATTCCACGACAGTTGGTGCCCACCATGGGGCCTGTGCATGATGGTGTTAAGTTCTTGGAGGGCGCCATCTCAGGGATTGAGAAGCTCCGTTCGGCTCAACGAAAAAGTTCTGGTCGGTTTGTTGGAGAGTTCTAGCCGGCTCACCGAAAAAGTTCCGTCAGGTTCATCGAAACGTTCCGCCGGTTCGTCGGAAATTGCCGGCCGGATCATTGAAAAGTTCCGACCGTCTCGACGAAAGGTTCTGTCTGAATCATCAAAAAGTTCCGATCGCCTCGACGAAAAGTTCAGTCCGAATCGCCGAAGGGTTCCAGCCGCATCGCCGAAAGGTTCTGTCCGAATCGTCAAAGAGTTCCGACTTCGGCTATAGAAAAGTTCTGAATTATCAAATACTTCCGGATTAGCAAAAAGTTCCGGCCGGATTATCAAGAGGTTCCAGCTCAAAAGATTCCGGATTATCAAAATTTCTGGTTGGATTATCAAGAGGTTTCGGTTCAAAGGTTCCGGATTATCAAAAGTTTCGACCGGGTTATACAGAGGTTCCAGCTCAAAAGGTTCCGGATTATCAAAAATTCCGGTTGGATTATCAAGAGGTTCCGGTTCAAAAGTTCCGGATTATCAAAAGTTCCGGCCGGATTATCAAGAAACTCCGGTTCCAGAAATTCCGGTTCAAAAAATTCCGGCCAGGTTATGTGGAGACCTCAGGCATTACAAGACACAGAACCAATCAACTCTTTTGTCAAAACAAAAGTAGCACTATGCATTATCCGGCGCCGGCATCCGGCAAAAAATATCAGGTGCTATCGTTTCTATGTATTTTATCAGTACATGTTAATTCATCTGACAACAATTACTCTGGCCTGTAATATTTTTACGCAGGGCAACTATTAAAAGAAAAAGGGGTGGTGTTATACCACGGATGCACGTTCGGCTGTATCGCGCGGCTTCACGGACAGGGTGTCGCGGTCCGGTTTACGTCAACGTACCGGCTGACTCGCCCGTCTGCACCACCTTACAACACCACGGACGACTCGCCCGTCTGCCATGGCCACCGGTTCATGCGTCCATGCCGGCTTACAACATGGAGGACAACTTGCTCGGCCGCACCAGATTACAACGCCGGGCCGACTCATCTGTCTGCTCCTACGGTTAACTCGACCGTGATTAATTTTAGCATCACTGTGGTGATCATCAACTCGATGGCGGATAATTTCCGGCCTAGCACATCAGGTGATATCCATCTAAAATATATTTTATTAGCACATATTATTTTTGTCAAAGAACAGTTTACCTGTGCCTTGGCTTGCAATATTGTTTATGCAGGACAATTGTTCATTGCAAAAGCTATGGCTGTGTCATGGATGTATAAACTCGCGCAACCATTATGAATGCGCTAGTATCTTACCATGCCATCAAGCTCGGTGAATATATGTGCAAACCGCCATTCTGCAGACCGGTTTACATCAATATGACGTGGCTAAGTCGCCCGTCCACGCCGGTTTACAATGCCGCGGCCGACTCATTTGTTTGTGCCGCCTTTGAAAGACGCGGTCGTCTTTGCTGTCCGTCTCTCACGGCCTAGTCTACATCAACATACCGGGCCGCACCTGTCTGCATGAGCTGTTTATTGGGTATGAGCAAGTCACAGCTTGGGTAGCCCGGTTTTCTTTCAAATTGGAGACAAATTATCATCAACCGCTGTTTGCACTGGATGGTTCAATGGGCAGGCGCACAAGTCGCCGCCACTATAGTTTTGATTAACTTCAAATCGCCAGTTGGAAGGAACCATTGGCCGAGTTGCTGACACGGCTCATATGGGATCATTTACAACCCGCCGCAGTCACCTCAACCTTCTATGGATTCACATCATGCTATCAACACCAATGATATACAAGTTATGCCGGTTTATATCACGGTCAAATATGGAGAATCTCAAGCCAACTCCTCGAGTCACCTTGAGACTTGGGGGCTACAATGATATGACTTAGCAAACGTTGCCAGTTTTCAGTGAAGTCAAGAACCCCAATACATTGGAGGGAAAGATAACCCGGTCCCGGATTCACATCGTGCTGTCAGAAGATTTCCGGATTAGAAAGTATATGATAGTTACAAAATCCCAGCTCAATGAAGAAGTTTCGGGTCATCAGAAAAGGATTCCGGTTTACAATCCGGTACAAGGGAAATTTGTTCTCCGACAAAGCTCTGAAGCTCTCAAATCCGGTTTAATAATTTCCGGTTCAAAAAGGAACTAACTTCTCGCAAGTTCGAGTTTAAAGGCCGTCAGAAAATTTCCGGCTAAAAATGAAGATTCCGGTTTAAAATCCGGTTCAAGGGAAAGATGTCTCCCACAAAGCTTTGAAGCTCTCAATATCCGGTTCAAGATCCCGGTTCAAAGAAGAATTTATCTCTTGCAAAAAGTTAAAAATTGCCGAAGAGGACCTGCTGCCACGATGCGCGGTTCAAACATGGGTATCCCGCCTTACTGGCCTGACATATTATTGATCACATGGAGGCGTCTGCTTCATAAAGCGGGGTCTCTGTTCTTTTACATCATGCATGGTTACACGGAGTTGTTCTGTCTTAAAGCGGCCTCCGGTTTACCCCTTGAAAATTTTATAAACATCACTTGGGGGCTTGGTCGTGTCTGAACCGATGCAATACCTTTTGATAGGCGAAAGCCACCAGATCACTTGGGGACATGGTCAAGTCTGAACCAGTCACGCCTCTTGATCGGCCTAAGGCCATAGGATCACTTGGGGGCTTGGTCGAACCCGAACCATTGCCACGCCTCTTGATCGGCATAATGCCAGGGTTTCATTTGGGGACCTGGCTGACTTGAACCATAGCTACACCATTGGGGAGCTTGGTCGTGTCCGACCATGGTAACACCATCTGATTGGCTCAATAAGCCTCTTTTTGCAAATGGTTTTATCATTGCCTTTGCTTCAATATTTTCCTTGATAACTGTTTCTGTTATTTTTGTTGCGTTTTTAAATTGACAATTCTTAAACCGGCTTACAAATTGACGGAACACGGTCAAATCTTAATCCGGAGGCTATCTGCCCGGTTTGATTTTCTGTTACCATCCTATTATGGAGTAAACCGGTGTTTATCAACCCGGCTCGGCTTTCAACTACAAGTTGTCAGTACACTATCAAATCATAATCCGGAGACTATCAGCCCGGTCTGGTTTCGACTATAAGTCGCCAGAATTGAATATGGATAAATCGGTGTTTATCACAACCCGGTACAGTTTTATCATAAACCGGCACAATATGGAAGGAGTTATCAGTACTCAAGATTGGGGTTATCACCTTTACTACAAAAAGTTGGTAAAACCAACAATGTGATTCAATGTCACAGGTATGATATATTTCATATTTGATTATTCTTAAGTGCAGCCTTGGTTATGAACCCGGGTTATATGTTGGGCATTATGACCCGTCCGGCGGTAAACCGCCAGGACACTTTAAACTTGTTGTATGCA